>NW_006408721.1:2852409-2870739 GCF_000296735.1 Chrysochloris asiatica | reverse complement strand
TCTTAGTAACTTTTTGCTCTCTTCATGTATGATGTTCTTGATGTCATCCCACAACTCTTCTGGTCTTCGGTCTTCAGTGTTTAATGTATCAAATCTGTTCTTCAGATGATCTCTAAATTCACGTGGGATAAATAGCTATGGTTAAGAGAATTTTAGTTTCCTTCCTAGGCAACTTATTTTTAACCGTGAATCTATAAATCTGCCTCTATAGTGGTAAAGAGGGATGAAAAGGAAGAACCCATGCATCCTTTGAAAGGCTGTGTACTTTCCAAGATTTTTTTGTGGTTTTTAGGCTCACTTTCAACTACTTGTCTGTCAGTTTGTATACTATGGTGGCCTGTGTGTTACTGTTCTGCTGAAAGCTATGCCACTGGTATTTGACATACCAGCAGGGTCACCCATGGTGGACAGGTTTCAGTGGAGTTTCCAGACTAAGAAATTCTAGGAAGGAGGACCTGGTGTTCTACTTCTGAAATAATTGGTCAGTAAAAAACTTACGACTAGCACTGGAACATTGTCAAATATAGTGTTGTAAGATGAACCCCTCAGGTTGGAAGGCACCCTAAGTACAATTGGGGAAGAGGTGCCTCCTCAGAACAGAGTCACTCTTGATGTGGACGGAGTAAAGCTTTTATTTGCTGAGGTGGTATGACTAAAAATGAGAATAATCAACTGCAAACATTCATTAATAACCAGAATGTAGAGTGTACAAAGTATGAATCTGAGAAAACTGAAAGTTTTACTTTAAAACATATCCTTTGTTTTAGGGAATTTCAAACATGAAATGGAGTGTATACAGATCAGTATCCTAGATGTTAGTGAGCTAAAATGAATTTGTATTGGCCATTTTGAATCAGACAGTCATATGGTTTACTATGCCAGGAACAACACATTCAGTAGGACTAGCATCACATTCATCGTTAAAAAGAACAATTCGAGATCTATCTTGAAGTACAATGCTGTCTTTGAAAGAATAATATACATGTACCTATAAGGAGTCCTGGAGTCCTGGTGTAGCGCTGTGGGCTAATGCATCAGATAGCAGAGTTGTTTGAACTGCTAGGTCGGTGGTTCAAGCTCACCAGCTGCTTCTTGGAAACCCTATACAGGGTTGCTATGGGTCGGAATTGACCTTAACACTTACCAACAACCACAACAACATAAGGCGTCCTGGTGCGGTGCTGCAGGATGATGCATAGACTGTAAGGTCAGTTTGAACTTAAAGGTTGCAGGCAGTTCAAACCCATCAGTAGCTCCTTGGAAACCCTGTACAGGGTCTCTATGAATCAGAACCAACTCACTGGCACCTAACAACAACAACAATAAGGAAGACCAGTTAATACCAGTATTATTCAAATTTATGCATAAACCATTAATGCCAAGGTTGAAGAAATTGAAGATTTTTGTCAACTCCTGAAGTCTGAAATTGGTCAAACATGCAGTCAAGGTGTATTGATAATTATTAGTGATTAGAGTGTAAAGGTTTAAAAGAAAGAAGAAGCATCAGTAGCTGGACATATGGCCTTGGTTATAGAAAGGATGCTGGAGATCACAAGATAGAATTTTGCAAGACCAGAAACTTAACTTATTGTGAACACCTCTTTTAACAACATAAACAGTTACTCTACACATGAACCTCACTGAATGGAATACACAGGAATCAAATTGACTACATCTGTGGGAAGAGCTGAAGAAGAAGCTCAATCTTATTAGTGAGAACAAGACCAAGAGCCTGCTGTAGAACAGATCGTCAGTTCTTATGCAAGTTCATGTTGAAACTGAAGAAAATTAAAACAAGTACATGAGAACCAAAATATGATTTGAGTATGGTGGTGGTGGTGTGCCATGGAGATGGTTTCGACTTTCTTTTTCCCATAGAATGGTTGGTAGTTTCGAACTGCTGACCTTGAGGTTAGTAACCGCTATGCTGCCATAGCCCACCTAAATTTAGAGACTATTTTAAGACTAGATTTGATGCACTGAACACTAATGATGAGCTGTAGGATGTTATCCAGGATATCATAAATGAAGAAACCAAAAGCTAATTAAAAAGACAAGATAAAAAGAAAAGCTTAAAGTAGATGTCAGAAGAAATTTTGAAACTTGCTCTTTAAGATACAGTGTTGCTGTTATTAAATGCCACTGAGTCAGTTCCAACTCATAGCAACCCTGTATAGTCACTCAGAGTGACTGGTGAGTTTGAACAGCTGACCTTGCGGTTCAAATCAAACTTGTGTTTGAGCGTTTATTCTGCATTACCACGCCAGGACTCGTTAATATGGAGTAGCTAAAGCAAATAGAAGATTTGATGACATAAAGTGCTGAACTGACTGGAAGAGATCCATATTTGTGGCCATTCCAAAGAAAGTTGGCCCAATAGCATGTGGAAATTATTGAACAATAGCATTAATATCGGAATCCTGGTGTCATACTGTAGGATAAGCACTGGACTGCATGGTTTGTTTGAACTGCAAGTTTGGTGGTTCAAACTAACCAGCCTCTCATTGGAAACACTACACAGGGTCCTTAAGAGTCAGAAATGACCGGACGGCACTTAACAACAACAATAATTGTTAATCTCACATGCAAGTTAAATGTTGCTGGAGACAATTGACAACACTTGGCAGCAGTGCATCTCAGAGAACTGTAGGAAATTCAAGCTGGATTCACAAGAGGACGTGGACTGAAGGATGGATATCATTTCAGCCAGATGGATCATGGCTGAAAGCAGAGAATACCAGCAAGCTTTGTTATTGTTAGCTGCCATCAAGTTTACTCCCACTCATGTCGACACTGTATAGGGTTTCAAAGGAGTGACTGTGGTTTGAACCACCATCCTTGTTAGCTTTCTAGTGCTTATTCTACAGCACCATCCCAGGGCTTACCTGTGGTTTACTTAGTATGTAAAGGCATTTGATTGTGTGGGTGAAAACAAGTAATGGATAACATTACAAAAAATGTATGCTCAGAGAAGCCCTGGTGGTGCAGTGGTTAAGCACTTGGCTGGTAACACAGAGGGTGGCAGTTCTAGTCCACCCAGCCATTTTGAGGGAGAAAGATAGTGGCAGTCTGTTTCTGTAAAGATGACAGCCTTGGAAACCCTGTGGGACTGTTCTGCTCTGTCCTGTAGGTTCACTGTGAATCAGAAGTGGGCTTTTTAATTGCGCTCATGTGGAACCTGTACGTAGACGAAAAGGCAGTTGTTGGAACAAAAGAAAGAAAGGAATATTGCTTGGTTAAAATCAGGAAAGCTTTACATCGGGTTGTACCCTTCCACCATATTTATTCCATTGGTATGCTGAGCATATACTCTTGAGAAGCTGTACTATGTGATGAAGAACACATATTGGAAAAAGACTCATTAACAACTTGCAGTATGCATATGGCACAACCTTACTGAAAGTGGAGAGGACTTAAAGCATTTCCTGATGAAGATGAGACTAGAGCGTTTACTATGGATTACACCTCAACATAAAGAAAGCAGAAGTCCTCACAAGTGACCAGTAAGCAACATCATGATAAATGGAGAAAAGATTGAAGCTGTCAAGTATTTTATTTTGCTTGGATCCACAATTAATATCTATGGAAGCAACAGTCAAGAAATCAAGCAACGAACATTGAGCAAATCTGCTGCAAAAGACCTTTTAAAAGTGTTCTAAAATCAAGTTGTCACTTTGAGGACTGAAGTGAGCTTCACCCAAGCCATGGTATTTTCAGTTTTCATTTATACATGATAAAGCTGGACAATGAATAAGAAAGAATGATAAGAAATTGATGCCTCTGAATTATGGTGCTGCTGAAGAATACTGTATATATTTTGGCTGCCAGAAGCACGAAAAAATCTGTCTGGGAAGCAATGCAACCAGAAAGCTCCTGAGAAGGAAAGATGGAGAGACTTTGTCTCAAGTAATTTGAACGTTTTGTAAGAAGGGACCAGTCCCTGGGGAAGGACATTGTGCCTGGTAAAATGGAAAGTGAGCAAAAAGAAGATTCTTGTAAGATGGATTGACACAATGGCTGCAATAATAGGGTCCAACGTAGCAATGATCGTAAGACTGGAGTGGTTTGGGCAGCATTTCTTTCTGTTGTACATAACCTGAGTCAGACCAACTGGATGGGACCTAACAACCACCACCGCAAGCTCACTTCATGTTAAGCTGTCAGCACCCTTTCATTTGCCTTTATACCTGAATGTTGTTGTTGTTGTTATGTGCCGTGGAGTCGGTTCCGACTCATAGTGCCCTTTACAGGGTTTCCAAGGCTGTAAATCTTTACAGGAGCAGAAAGCTTCATCTTTCTCCCGTGGAACAGCTGGTATACTTGAATAGAGAATAAGATTATTTTGACTGGCTTTTGCCATTATATATTTTAAAATTAGCATTAATGGTCAAATGAGCCCTGTCATGGGATTTTAAAAAAATGAGAATTGCTAAACATGAGGTGAAACACCTTTGCTTCAGTATGGTTTTCCATCACTCTTGTTTGCTCTGTGGGATAAGCACTCTGTAGAATGACCACAAGGTCAGCCGTTCAAGGCCAGGTGTTCCAAGGGAGAAAGACAAGGCTGCCTGCCCCATAAAGATTTAGTTACAGAAACCCTTTATAAAGGCATGATTATTTGTGCTTACCCTGGCTTATGGAGTCCTGGTGTGGCGCTATAGAATAAGCACTAGACCATAAGGTCAGTTTGAACCACAAGGTTGGTAGTTCAAATCTACCAGCTATTTGTTGGAAACCCTATACAGGGTTGCTATGAGTCAGAACTGACTCAACAGCATTTAACAACAACAACATGAGTTAGAGTCAACTAGATGGCATTGAGTTTTGTTGTTGTGATTCATTTATTTGGGGATAGTGGTGGCTCAATCTGAGAAGTCATACATTTCATTTAGAGACCTTGGTTCAGTTCCTGTTGAGTGCACCTCACTGTAGTTACTACCTGCCAATGGAAGCTTGCCTGTTGCTATGATGGTGTCAGCAGAATTTTCAGACTGAAACAGACTAGGAAGAGAAAGGTATGGCAGTCTACTTCTGAAAATCAGCCTGTGAAAATTCTGTGGGTCACAGTGGTTGGGTTCCATTGTCCATGGGGTCATCATGAGTCAGTGGCAAATGACAGCCGCTCACAACAGTGTTAATTTGTGTGTCTTCTCTTGCCATCATTGCCCACCAACCTAGGGAAAGAAGGGGAACAGTTGTGTTGATTTTACCTACGTTGATGTGTGGGCTGGGTAGGCAGGAAGATTAACCTCTTCTCTCTCTTCCCTGGTCCAGTGATGGAATATTAATATGCATAACCCCCTCCAGGACCTTCTGTAGGCTTTCAGAAGGAGAGAGTGCCCTGAGCACACTTCACCTAATACCACATTAGAGCAGTATCAGACTGCCACTTGTTTTTCTTGCTTTTCTGCTATCTCATTTGATAACTCATCATGTGGCTATACTCAGTAATTTATTTGTAAGTTTGACTACCACTTATTAAAGCTTTAATAAAAAATTCCACTCAAAATCACTTGGTATTTGAAACATGTATGCACATGTGAAAAATAAAGACATTTCTTTTTGTCTTAGAGACCCAGTTTGCCCCTCTTCTGCCAGCTATAAATACCTTACATAAATATTTCTTGTTGTTATTAACTATCATCCAGTTGGCCCTTTCTCATGACAATACACACACACACAATGGGAGCAGACTGTTAACGATCCATAGGGCTTTCACTGGATAAATTTTGGAAGTATATCTTCCTGGTCTGTCTTTGGAAGTTCTGCTGAGAACAGCTTAGCATCATAGATAGCAACATGCATTGGTCCTCTTAACAGACAGGTGGTAGCTGCAAATAAGGTATGTTGGCCAGGAATCTAACCTAGGGCTCCCTTATGGAAAAAGAAAATTCTAGCCCTGAACCACCCCTGCAACTCTTTAAATATTATAACACTGGAAAACATTTACATTTCATGCTTGACTATTTAAACAGTCATCTGTTGATTCTCTTGCTGCTTATAGTGACTGGTGTTTTCTCTAGTTTTTTGAAGTAGCCTGGCAGGCCAAGTAGTGCTGCAGGAACTCGTTTTGGTAACTGGCATAATTAAAAGGTAACATTGGATTGCTTTTGTCTCTGATACAGACAGAAGAAAGGACTTTAAAAAGTAAAAACTTTCTCAAACCTAATTTACCCCTCTATTTCTCCTTTTTACTTTTGAAAAGTACACCAACTTGCTAAAAATCTAACGGGAGTGGGAATTCCTTTGAAGGACCTGTAGCAGTTTCTTTTTACATAATGCGTCTCTGTAAGACTATATTTTTGGGGACCACCTTCTCTGTTCTGCCAAGCTTATTCTTAGTACTTGTTAGGGATTGAATGGTGTCCCCAAATATATGTGTTGTATGTGGCTATCTTCCCATTTGGGAATGGATTGCCTTCGTTATGTTAATGATGCAAGATCAGTGTGGGGTTTGTCTTGAGTCAGTGGCCACTGAGATATAAAGAGATTAAGCAGATAGAGAGAATGGATAAGATAAGAGAATGGATAAGGAGACTTTCGAATAACCATGAAGTAGAAGGAGCTCTGGTAGCATAGTGGTTACGAATTGGGCTGCCAACCACAAGGTCAGCAGTTCTAAATTACCAGCTGTTCCGTGGGAGAAAGATGAGGCTTTCTGCTCCTGTAAAGATTTTTACAGTCTCGAAAACCTTGTACAGGGTCGCTATGAGTCAGAACCAACTCCACGGCACATAACAACAACAGAAGCTGAAGAGCCAGGAACCTTCCTCCAGAGCTGACACAGAGAGAAAGTTTGTAGAGCTGGCAATCTGGCAATCTGAATTCACACTTTCAGACTTAATGAGAAAATAAATTTCTGTTCAGACCGACTTGTGATATTTCTCTCAGAATAACTAAGAACAGTACTCTTTGCTTCTCTTGACGACTACTTAATGAACAATTTTCTCCCTTTACTTATTTGAGGCAATAAAGTCCTGTGGTAGATTCAGACCTTGTATTTTTCTTAACCTTTAAAAGTTGTGTTTTGCTTTTTGTGTGCTTGCTTGTGTGTATTTACGTGTTTCCGTGTAATTTTTCCAGTATCTTAGATACATACTAAAATCATGAAAGGCCTTGGTTCAGAAAGATTATTCAGAATAGGACCATTATCATCGTATCTGTTATTCTTTACTTGGTTACAGATCCTTTGAAATTCTCCACCTGGAAATAAGATGTTAACTGGGAAGATGTATATCACACTGGAATGTTAATCACTTTAAAAAAAAAAAAATGTAGTTAAGGCTAAACATCCAGTTAATGAGCTAGGACCCCCAAATCCCAAAATTGGATTCAGGGTGAAAAAACTAAACCTATAATAGGTGAAGTAACTTTAACTCATTCTTATGTTGTGGTTTAAAGGCAATATTTTTTAGATTAAGGGGATTATGACATATAATTAAGGTAAGAAATGATAATGGCAGAAGCGTTTCAATATAATATTGGAAAGGAAGAAATGAATAAGAATTTTCATCTGAATGTCTCTATAGGAGAGAGAGAATGCTCGAATTTTAGACAACTAGTCTGGTTATTTTTAGAGCAAATGGTCTCTAGAGCAGAGAAGAGCAGTTTGCCATAATTTGACAGAACTCTTGCCTGAAAGTGTTCGTCATTTGTTCCAATTGTTTACGGAGCAACTTTCTGAGCTACAAATTGGTCATCTGTGAGGATTTGCCCCATGTAGTTATCTGTTCCCATTGTTTTGTCAAAAGTAGCTTTCATCAAAAATTGACATGTGGTTGTAGTGGTTTATCAATCTGTTTGATTGAGTTTGGTTAGTTCATTTTCTAGAACCTAGTTAGCACTTGATGGATTGATAAAACTTATATCTCTAAATTTGAAAAGCTGGGGATCAGATGGTTTTGCTTGAAATAATTAACCAGTATTACCAGTTTTTACAGTAGTTCCTGTGGACCTTTGCTAACAAGACTAAAATGTGTTTATTACCACAGTCATCTTATAGGACACTTAAATAATGACAGTACCTTGCAAATGTTAAAAAAGTTAAAATTCTATGTGCTCTTTCTGCAGGTAAGCTTTAAGATACCAAGATAAAGTTTATAGTCTGTGTTTGTCATTGCTGATTTTCTGTTTCCAGAGAATACAATGCTAAACAGTAATTAAAAATTGTTAAGCGCCATTGAGTCAGTTCGGATCCATAGCGACCCTGTTCAGGATTTCTGAGGAGTAACTGGTAAGCTTGAACTGCCGACCTTGTGGTGCAAATTGAAATTGTGGAGACGAGTTTTAGCTGCATGAAGCTCATGAAGAACAGGGGTGTGATGAGATGGAATGCAGGAAGTATAGCAGAAGTCCCAAATGGCTCAGCCACTCCTTGCCCAACCCCCACAACTTTGCTCTGGTCCTTCCTCTAGGAACTATCAGGATCTCGCTTATATTCTCTGAGACTGCAGCCTTGGGACTTCGGACACTGATAAGAAACCACCACCACCATTCCCCCCTCCCAACCTTCTGGGGATCAGAGGGTTTGTTTCTTCCTGTTAAATGTTTTTCTAGACTCAGTAGTTAGTATGTTAAATCTCGATTATTATAGTGTGATGATGATGTTTAAGTACTGCAGAGAATTTTATGCAGTAAGATGTGTGTAGTAAGATTTCTTGTTTTAGTCTTTTTTTACCCCCCTCTCCCTATCATAATCTTTAGCTATGCTTTTTGGACTTAAAAATTGGCCTTAGGACAACTTTTTGGAAGTATTAATGCTCTCAAGTTTTAGTACTTTTGAATGAAAGCTGTCTTTGAAAAGCCATTTGGCTTCTTAACTTTGAAAAGTTTCATTTGGCTTCTTAAAACAAGTCTTTTAAATAAAATTTAGTAATTCTTTTTTAATTTTACAGAGATTGGTGTGTTAAATGTAGTTTTGATCACTTCTTTGTAGGGCTATCACTTTGCTTTAAAGGGTAAGAGTAAAAAGAGTTAACTATAGTATGTGATAGAGTCCTGATGTGGCACTATAGAATCAGCATTAGACCGCTAGCCACAAGGTCAGTGGTTCAAAACCACCAGCCACTCCTTGGAAACCCTATACAGAGTTGCTGTGTGTTGGAACTTAACAACAACAGCAGCATTGCATGTGACAGATGAGGGCATGTGTTTGTGTGCAAATGCATATCTAATAAAAGAGAGGAGAATGACACGGACTTCCCAACATTTTCTCTTCTTCACATTGTTGTTGTTGTTAAGTGCCGTTGAATCTATTCTGCCCCATAGTAACTCTTTATAGGGTCTCCAAGGAGCAGCTGGTGAGCTTGAACCACTGACCTTGCAGTTCAAACAACCTTGCAGTCACATTACTAATGCAGAAAATGTCTTAACATTTTGCAATTACTCTTCAGAGAGTGGACTGATTCTCTGAATGGTTAATGTGATTAAAGCTCTAAAACTCTGTTACTGTGCTTAGTATTGATGATGAAATATGTGTAGAATTTTCAGCATGCGACTGGGCGTCTGTTGTTAAATGCTCTGGAGTCGGTTCTGACTCATAGTGACCCTGTATAAGGTTTCTGAGGAGCGGCTGGTGGGTTTGAACTGCCAGCCTTGTGGTTCACAGTCCAGTGCTGATCCTACAGTGCCACACTTGGAGTGCCATCTGTATGGCCACCATATCCTAGTGAAATGAGAATTGTGACTTGAGACATTGCTCCTCTTGCGGGTGTTGGGTTGTCTTCATTGCACTGCTGTGTTATAATGGAGCAGGCCCTCTTAGCTAACAGCAGTTCCTCCTAAGTTGGCCACATGCGTTTTTTCCTGCTCTCTGGACAGCTGCTGTTCCATCAGTTTTGGCCTTTACAGTGACTTGCACAGGTGGGGAAGACTTGGAGGAAGCAAAGATAAATATATTTTTGAATTGATAAAAAGCATATGAAGAAGGGAAAAGATATTTGTTGTTTTTTCCTTCACATTGAAGGCACATTCCTTATTAGTCTTTTCTTTCTTTAGTGCCATGAAGTTTATTTTCCTTTTGGGAAGTAGGATTAAAATGGGAGTGGGACATGGAAGTTTGTCAAGCAGGCATTCTTCCAACTGGGTGTGACAGTCTGGGAGAAGTTAGAATCATATGTGGAGTGGTGGCCTGCCTGTCACCCATATGCTAGCTGATTTGGACTACTGTCTTCCTGAATGGGAACTCTGATTGAGGTATTGGTCTGTTGCTGCTGTTATGTTAGGTGCTATCAGTTCAGCGCAAACTCATAGCCACCCTGTGCACAACAGAATGAAACACTGCCCAGTCCCACACTGACCTCACAATCATCGCTAATCCCGAGCACGTTTCTGCAGTCACATGCTAATCCATTTTATTAGGGGTCTTCCTCTTTTTTCTCTGACCTTCCATTTTACCAAACGTGATCTCCTTCTCCATGGACTGGTCCCTCCTGATAATATGTCTGAAGTATGAGAGACAAAGTGTGGCCATCCTGGCTTCCAAGGAGCCCTCTAGCTCTATTGGTTTGCTATATATTAGCTAATTGTCTTGCGGAGTCCTCTTTGGAATCTTGTTTCTTTTAGGTCATAACATGAAATTTGCTAAATAATAGATTATTTCCCATATAGAAAAATTTTTAAGAGTTTTGCCAAATTTGAATGAAAAAAAAATGTAGGGATACAGATGGACTAATCAGTATCTTTAAAATCTTTAATTTATGAATTTACATATTTGAGATTACTGTTGTTGGTAAGTGCTGTCAAGTCGGTTCTGACCCATAGTGACCCTGTATAGGGTTTCCGAGGAGCGGCTGGTGAGCTTGAACCACCGACCTTGTGGTTCAAACCAATTATGGAGTCCATTCCAGCACATTAACCCACAGCTCCACATAAGGACTCCCTATGATTATATTTATGTAAATTAGAATTGTTTCCCACATTCTTAGACTTTATGGAATCATTTTACTCCCAGTTTTTTACATCTATTGCATCTGTGATTACTAAAGTCACTTCTTAGTCATCAGCACAGTTTCCCAGAATATAATAGTTTCATCTCCAAAAATGAAATCACAATGGTTTGGATGAAAGTTTTCCGAGCAGATGAGTTTCCCGTTGAGCAGTTTTGACACAGTTCGTTTTGTGACACTGAGTGAAGTCCTGTCCGTGTAATTGGCCTCTTCCCACTTCCTTCTTGGCGTTCCTGTTTCCATTTGTCCTTCTTTCCTGACGCTTCCTGCCTTGGGAACTTTGCTTTTGGGCAAATGCTATCCCCATATGTTGTTAAGTACCGTGGAATCGATTCCGACTCATAGTGACCCTCCCTGCACAGGGTTTCTGAGGCTGTAAATCTTTATGGGAGCAGAATGCCTCATCTTTCTCCCGCGGAACCGCTGGTAGTTTCGAACTGCCGACCTTGAGGTTAGCAGTCCGATTTGTAACCACTACGCTACCAGAGCTGCTTTTAAAATTTGCTGCCACTGGAAATTTTTTTTTAAGCCTCACATAACAGTAGGATTATTATTATTTTAAAAATAATTCCCTATTGGTTTATATTTGGGATCTTCACAATATAATAATGACTCAACTCTCGTTTGTTATTTACAACATCCAGCACCTTTAATTTTGAAATGATACCTCTCAGAATAATTAGGTAAATCTGAAGTAATTTCTTCGCTTCTTTAAAAATAACAAACAACAAAAACTTGTATTAGGCATCCTTTATAAGCCTCCTTATAATAAAACAATAGCATAAGCTTCCCAAACTTATGTTATTTGAGATCATGCCAAGCTAATTTTATTTCCCCATGGTAATTTGTGATCTAAACTGCAGTAGAATTGGGAAAGGTGGACAGAATTTAGGGAAGTAATGCTTGCTTTGTATTCTAGTATATATGGTTACTTAGAACTAGTCCCAGTTCTTATGTGTAGCTATATGATTCCTGTAAGTTTTCTGTGGGTTTCTCACAATGCTTCTTTTTATTTCCCCCTGGCATTAAGACTGACAATGCCAGGCATTTTACTTATTGTGAATATTCTTATTCATATAGTATCAAACACTGAAAGCAAATGCAATGGAGACTGTATATGATTTTGGTTTTACTGTGTTAAAATCACCCACTACTATTTTGTTACTCAGAAAAAGCAATCTAACTTTGTACAGATCTTTTAAAAAGTTCATTAAATCACCCGTTTGGGGTCAGTCTACCCTGTTTGTGCCTTTCCTAACTCTTAACACATCCATTAGTTGCTAAATGCTCTTTAATCATGGTTTCTTCAGATTGTGAACTTTTTGTAGGCAGAGAACACATTCATCTTTATATTCTCCATGACTCTAGGAATTCAGTAAATGCTTGAAAATTAAATGATAAAATAAGAGCTTCTAAAGAAGTATATTAACATGTGTTGTAAGTCCTTAAGAGAGAAATTAGTGAAAGCTGGCTTGATGATTTATCCTGATATACGGTCAAATGCATGTGTTTTCTGCCACTTAGTCTTTTCCCCCTTCTTGTACATCGCTTGTCTAATTACCAAAGGGATTCAGACATTCAAGTTTTTCAAATGATGGAAGCAAGAGCAGAACATTCGTTCATTATTTTTAGGTTCTTATTGGACATTCCTTGTGTGGCACTGCAGGTTAATGTGCTGGACTGCAAGGTCAATTGGAACCATAAGGTCAGAGGTTCAGGCTCACCAACCACTCTTCCAAAACCCTATACAGGGTCACTATGAGTCTGAACCTCTACGGCACTTAACAACAACAACAGGACATCTAAGAACTTGGAGTGTTTAACACTTAGCACATATTGTTTCCATATAGCGTGGCCATTTAGGTGAGCCTTCAAAAGAGTTGAGAACAGCATGAAGTATAAGCATTAAGTATTCAATAAAAAATAGAATGCCTGTAACTATCTTAAAATATATAAACAGGATTGTTTTATGTTAAATGACTGTACTATTTTATATAGTGGGCTTGTTAATTTCTGTAGAAAGAAGGAAAGGAGACAGCTCTAGAGAAGACTTGCTTGATGATTTGGCAGGGTGGAATCACTTTGCAGTAATGTGTTACATGGCTGCTCTGCGGTTCTAATCCGCCTACATGTCTAAATCAGTGGGGTCTTTGTTCTAACTGTTGTGGAAGAATGCATGAGCTAACAGAATGGTGGGAGTTTAGTTTAATTCCACTGTCTTGTAGCTTGTGCTAATTCTCAGAGGGATCCAGACATTCATTTTTTTTTTACTCCCAAGTGATAGAAGCAAAAGCAGAAAATTCATTCTTTCTTTTCTTGCTACTGAAGAACTTACTCTAAAACATTTAGTGCTGTTTCTCACTGTTGGCTAGATGTGGATAGAGATAGTTGATTATTTGTTTGGAGCCTGGAGATAGGACTGCTTCACCTTTTATGGACAGAGAAAGCAAGAGTTATCCTTTTCTCATCCAAAGATGGAAGCAGCTATTTGAGAATCCTGTGTTCAGTCAGTCATCAGAACAAATTTAACCCTTAACATGGAAGCTTAGCTTCTGTTCTCCTTTGCAAATTATTCCAACACAAGCAGATGTATAGCTGGGTATGTAGCACTTAGTACAGAATATTGACAAAGGTATTGTAGAGATCCTAAACGTTATTTAGGTTTTATAGAACTGAACTCACTTGGAAATCATATCATGTTTCATGTTTGTACTGTCGTTTGCTTTTGTGAAATCAGGTCATATGGCATTTTAGCATTTTAGTGTTGAAATGATCTGGTGAGTGAGGTATTCTCAGAAATATCCTTGACAGATATAATTGTAGACATAGGGTTTTTGGAACTGGACATATGCATTTGTCTAAAGTCTTTATTTTATACGTTAGGAAGTAGATGTATGGTTGTACTTTACTCCCTAGCAAACTACTTCTCTCACTTTGAATTATAGTTATGTGTGTCTTCTCTCAGCTATTAGGCTGAATTCCTTCAAGTCAAGGACTGAGTCTTCTTACATCCTTGTATCTTGTCCAGTTTATGTTTGCAAATTGAATGAATCAGTGAATTCATGAACCAGCCAACAATAAGACTCATCTAAGTTTACTTTCCTCCTCCTATTGGGTTGCTGCTGCTCTTACAAGTCAAATACCTTCTCCCTATAAAAGGGAGAAATAGAAATATACCTTGAAGTACAGAGATGGCAAAAGACAAAACAGAATCCCAGTCATTAAAAGCTTATATATTTATGTGTATTTGTATGAGAGAGACAGTTGGAGAAAGATAGATATGAAAATAAAGCAAACACAAAAAGGGGTAATTCCAAGTACTGATGTTGTTGTTGTCAGGTGCCATCGAGTCGGAACCAGCTCATAGCAACCCCATGCACAGCAGAACGAAACAATGTCCGATCCTGGGCCAACCTCACTACCACTGCCACACTTGAGTCCATCAATGATGCCGCCTGGCCAATCCATCTCATTAGGGGTCTTCCTCTTTTTCTCTGACCCTCCACCTTACCCAGCATGATATCCTTCTCCAGCGACTGTTCCCTCCGGACAATGTGTCCAAAGTATGAGAGACGAAGCTTAGCCATCTTGGCCTCCAAGGAGCGCTCTGGCTGCACTTCTTCCAAAACAGATCTATTGGTTCTTTTGGCAGTCCATGGCACTTTCAGTATTCTCCTCCAACACCACCACGTTTTTCTTCATAGAACCCAGTTTCTCATTTTATTTGCTCAGCATACAGGTTGAATAAGTAGGGTGAAAGATCACAACCTTGTCGCATACCTTTCCCAATTTTAAAACATTGTGTTTCCATGCTCTGTTCGAACAACTGCTTCTTGGTCTAGGTACAGATTCCTCAGAAGTACAATTAAGTGTTCTGGAATACTCATACTTCTTAATGTTGTCCATAGCTTGTCATGATCCATACAATCGAAAGCCTTCACATAGTCAATATAGCATAGGTAAACATCCTTCTGGTATTCTCTGCTCTCAGCCAAGATCCATCAGACATCAGCAATGATATCTCTCGTTCCACGGCCTCTTCTGAATCCAGCTTGAACCTCTGGAAGTTCTCTGTCAATGTATGATTGTAGCCGTTATCTGTATTACCTTTAGCAAAACTTTACTCGCTTGAGATATCAAAGAAATTGTCCGATGATTTCTGCATTCTCTTGGGTCACCTCTCTTTGGAATGGGCATAAATACTGATCTCTTCCAATCAGTCGGCCAGATAGTTGTCTTGCAAATTTCTTGGCAGAGATGAGTGAGTGCCTCTTGTGCTGCCTCACTTTCTTGAAAGATTTCAGTTTTTATTCCATCAATTCCTGGTTCCTTGTTCTTTGCCAATTCTTTCAATGCATTTTGGACTTCCTCCCTGAGTATCATTGGCTCTTGTTCATATGGTACCTCTTGAAATGTTTGAACATTAACCATTTCCTTTTGGTACTGATAATGCCATGAAAAAATGCCATGAACATGGGGCATGGAGAATTGAGTTTTCTAATAGACATCCAAGTGTCTTCTCTTTAGTAGCAATCTGGTCCCAAGCACTGGGCATCTGTCCATCTTACCCTTGGTTGGTTGGTTGGTTGGTTATGTGCCGTGGAGTTTGTTCCAACTCATAGTGACCCTGTACAGGGTTTCCAAGGCTGTAAATCTTTACGGGAGCAGAAAGCTTCATCTTTCTCCCACAGAACAGCTGGTAGTTTCGAACTGCTGACAATGTGGTTCGTAGCCTGATTTGTAACCACTGCACTAGTGAGAGGAAATCCTTGCTCCTCCCATGAAGGCATACCAGTTGCTTTTGTTTTGAAGGACTTTTAGAAATGGAGAACTGCTAAAAAATAAAAATTTTAAGAAGCTACTTTGGAACGTGTTCATGTAGAACTGGGACCTCCTAGTCCTTGTGTGGTGCTTTGGGATAAAGCACTGGACCGCAAGATTGGTTTGAACTACTAGTTCTGTGGTTCAGACTCACCAGCTGCTCCTTGGAAACTCTATACAGTGTTGCTATGAGTTGGAACTGACTCAACGACACTTAACAGCAACAACAGCCCCTCTTAGGGATCATAGCTAATTAATGGAATTTTCCCCCCTTTAGCTTTGGGAAAGCGGCTTTTCTTTTATTTGTTACAAGCAAAAACCCCTCCCCCCCTTTTTTTTTAAGTCCGGTTTTTAAAATAATTGGAAGAAGTTCATGAAAGGCATCATCTTAAATTTTATTCCAGTATCCAGAAAACATTATTTCTTGGTAATATTCTAACCTGTTGTTTGTGGTAGATGAGTCAATCTGCAGTAAACAAATATTTATTAAGCACCTGTTTTGTGCTAAGGATAGTGCCCTAGGGATTGTAGAATAGCATTTTCATATTATGTATTACAGCTTCTGAATATAATAAAATTAGTTTAGTGAGTCATAGCCAGCATTTTCTAAGAAATGAATGGAAAAAAGAAAAGTGACAATGCATAGTGATCTTGCATAGGGTTTCCGAAGAGTGGCTGGTGAATTTGAACTGCTCACCTTTCAGTCAGCAGTCCAAAGCTGATTACACCATACATAATGTTAGACTGTTACAGCAAGCTTTAATTCCTAATGTATATGTTCACAGTTGAAGTGTAAAGTGTGATTTTTTTTTTTTTAATATGAGTTGTAGCTATAAAAGTTTGAAAATTGTAATAGAGGATCCCAAAAGTGTCCACCACTCATCCGTCAGTTTGTCTTAATTGTGGTGGCTTGCATGTTGCTGTGATGCTGAAAGCTATGTTACTAGTGGATTCAAATACCAGTGGAGTCATCCATGGTGGACAGATTTCAACAGAGCTTTCAGATTACAATTAACTAGGAAGAAAGACTTGGTAATCCACTTCTGAAAATTAGCCTGTGAAAACCCTGTTGGTCACAATAGGAAGCTGATACAGTGCTGGAAGAGGGAACGACCAGGTTGGAAGGCACTCAATGATTAACTGCAAAAATGGACTTGAATATAGCAAAGTCTTGAAGATGGTGTTTTGTGTCACATGGGTCACCATGAGTTATTTTGATGACAACTAACAACAACAAGGAGTCCTGGTGTGGCGTTATGGGCTAATGCGCCAGACTACAAAGTCGTCTGAACTGCAAGGTCAGCGGTTCAAGCTCACCAGCTACTCCTCGGAAACCTTATGTAGGGTTGCTATGGGTCGGAACCGACTCGATGGCACTTAACAACAACAACAACAAATACAGATTTTTTGCTTTTGAATAAGTTAGACTGTTATTGAGGGAACAGAACCTACATAAAGTAATAAATGCTCAAGAATTGAATTATTTGGTAGAGATTATAAGCACTTTCTTTAGAAAAATAAGATTATGTAAGTTAGAAGTCCCACAAAGACTGGTACTTGAGCTAAATTTGGGGAAAGACAGGTAAGATTTAGACGAATTAAAGGGTAAAGAGTGGCTCAGAATGAGAAATGGTATATAGAAAATAAAGGTTTCATTTTATGTTGGGAATTTCAGAATATAGTTTGGAGACATAAAAATGAAGCTCTGTTGCTCAGACTTACAAATGCCTTGTAGGAGTAACAAGCCTGAGGAGTTTGCATAGGGTCAGGTAGCTACAGCCGGCACAGATTGTTAAACTGGGAAGTAATATAATGTAGGGTGAGTATATAGAGTGTTTTCCGTCTGTGTCCTAACTCCATTTTACTCATGGAGCTCCTTAGAGAATTCCATCTAGGTGGGTGTTGGATACCAAGTCTCTGGCATCAGATCAGAGAGAGCTAGAAAGGACTTTGGCTGTTCTCCAGAATGTAAATAGAAAGGTAGAACAAGTCCCATTGTGAGAGCATGTGAAATACTCCCATGGATGAGAACTACAGCTCTGTCTGTTTGAAACAGGGCTAAGGATGGATTTGAAGAAACATTACTTCTGATATCACTGCTAAATGTGCGCTCAGTGTAGAGGGAAAAACAGATAAGAAGGGCAGATTTGAAGTACTAGGAATCTGACCAATTTACCTGAAATATGTTATATAAATAAATGTTCTTCTCTTTGCCCTCAACACCCCTTCATCGAGTCTGGTATATATATAATATATATAACAGTTTGGGGAGTGATCACAAAAAGTTTCTCCATGTTAGAAAGGGGCATAGCACAGTTACCTGTCAAATTCTTTACTACTTTCCAAATGAAGGGAAATTTAAAACAAAGAAATTTCTGAAATGATAATACACATTAAAGGGGAAATAACCCCCTTCAAAAAACACCACAAAAACTGTGCTGTGGAGTTGATTCCAAGTCATAGTGACCCTCTGTTGTTGTTGTCAGGTGCCATCAAGTCGGAACCGACTCATAGCGCCCCCATTCACAGCAGAACGAAACAATGTCCGATCCTGGGCCAACCT
>NW_006408721.1:2833974-2850725 GCF_000296735.1 Chrysochloris asiatica | reverse complement strand
GCCCTGGGGTGGTGCTGTGGGCTAATGTGTTGGACTGCAAAGTCAGTTTGAACCACAAGGTCAATGGTTCAAGCTCACCAGCTGCTCTTCAGAAACCCTAAACAGGGTCACTATGGATTGGAACCGACTCGACCGCACTTAACAACACAGCATCTTTGTGCAAGAACATGATGGGTCCATACCATAGTACTATAGACTGTGATACACAAGGTCCGTGGTTCGATGCTGCCAGCTGCTTCAAGGAAGAAAGAAGAAGCTTACTGCTCCTGCAAAGATTTAAAGCCTAGAGACCATCTACAGGCTTGCTGTGTGTCTGAATTGACTCAGTGACAACAATCTTTATAGAAGCAGACTGGCACATTTCTTTCCCTCAGGGTGGCTGAGCAGCTAGCAGCTTATCACTTAACCACTGCCCCATCAGGACTCCTTCACATTAAAGGAAAGGTGATTTAATTAGGAAAGGGTTATTTAAACTCTGATTTCATCTTTGATACTAAACACATCGAAATGTGTTATTGACATTTGGTTGAAAGTTTTGATTCGTTGTTGTGGGTTACTTATACCAAATATTCTAAATTGAAGCTATATTAAGAAGTATTTCGTTTAAATCTAAGTCATTAGAAGAAAAATAAGCAAATGCTTACAGTTAAGAGTGCCAGATTGTTTGCAAATAGTCTGGAAGAGATTGCATGCAGCTTAGATCTTCGGTGGAGGGCATAATTTAATCAGGAATGCAATAGCAAGTTGAGGCACAGCCAATGAGAAATGAAGGGTAGACACTGAGAACAGACTTTGGTTTTGATGGTGTGAAGAGAGGGTAGATGAATGAAAAATGAAGAGGGGGTGTATTCGTTTATACTTATCTTATGAAGGCATCTGCTCACAATCAGTTGCTTGTGGAGAGAGTGCCAGCTGGCAGGATACCTTCATGATGTAAATTGTCTGTCCGCTCAGAGGAACAGAAGTACAAGGAGGCCTTGTGTGATACTGAATTCCTAGCCCAAAGGACAAGGGAGGGAGGTTCTCCTAGATCTAAATGAGATCCACTCGCATTTTCCATTTTCTCTACACTTTTCAACATGTCATTTTCCTTGCTGTCCCAGCTACCATTGCTGTTTGACTTGATTAATCAGTCTGTCTCCCTCCATTTACTGCTACTATTGTTTATTAAACTTCCATTTGTAGTGCGGAAGCCAGGAGGAGGGGTACCATAGGAAAAATGGTTCCACTTTTTCCAACAGTGTTGTTTTCCATGTCTTTCTACTTAGCTGGTTCATTTTTGTGGACCATAAAAGAGCTTACAGGATATTATTACAGATTGAATTTTTGCAATGAGTTAAATCTGTATCTCTCATATTAATGCTAATCTTGCCTGGTCAGTTACGGGGGGGGGGGATTTTTTTTTCTTCCCCACTCTGGTAAGTGAACAGGCAAAAAGGTTAGCAGTGTTTTTTCTTCCTATGAAATAACAGAACAAGTAATTCTAGGTATCAAATGTATGCAGGTAAGTCAAAAAGTATTGCTACCAGGATTCCAGTTCATTCACGCACAGGTTGATTTCAAGCAAAATGTTCAAACTTGTCTCTCTGGTCAGTGGATGGCTGCAAATAACTTTTCTCAGTAACAAGTTCTCTTAGTCAGTAATAAGTTCTCTTAAGTGCCATGGAGTCGGTTCTGACCCATAGCGACACTGTATAGGGTTTCCAAGGAGCAGCTGGGGACCTTGAACCACCGACCTTGCAGCTCAAACGGCTTTGCAGTCTGGTGCATTAACCCACAGTGCTTTAGTCTTGGTAGGATGCCTTAAAAAAATTTTTTTTTTAAATGCCCATCTAAACAGCTTACAAGGGGACCTGCTGGGCCAGTTCAATACAAGGCAGAGAGGCCAGCTCAGAGGTAATGGCAATTATTTCTTGGGATTCCAAAGGGGCCATCTTGTAGATGTTCTCAAAAGACACAAGATGATCATGAAGGCTTTATTAGGAAGAAGTTTTAAGAAAATGAAAACTGCACTGATGAGAAAAAGGCCAGATAGGTTGTGCTGAGGAATTGTTTTCCATCACCATGAGACCCCTGCTCATTCTTCGAGAGTAGCAAGGACTGTCCTATGATTATTTAACTAAGAAACCTTACCCCATCCACACTACACCTTGAACATACCCCATTCATATTTCTTTTTTGTTCCTCAAACTCAAAGAGCATTGAAAAGGAACATGATTTGAGTTCCTCAAGATGCCCAAACTACCATTTTGACAAGAAATGGAAGATGCAGAATTCTTCAGGGAAGGGTTAGACAGATGAAAGCACTACCTTCAGGTGTATATAGACCCAGTGGTACATATGTTGAGAAACAATAGCTTTGTATTTTGATATAGAAGGAGAATACTGAAAGTGTCATGGGCTGCCGAAAGAATAAATAGATTAAATCTGTGTTGGAAGAGTATAGCCAGAGTGCTCCTTTGAGGCCAGGATGGCCAAACTTTGTCTCTCATGCTTTGGACATATTGTCAGGAGGGACCAGTCGCTGGAGAAGGATATCATGTTTGGTAAGGTGGGGTCAGAGAAAAAGAGGAAGACCCCCAATGAGATAGATTGGCAGAGTGGCAGCATCAATGGGCTCAAGCGTGGCAACAATTGTGAGGTTGGCCCAGCATCGGGCAGTGTTTCATTCTGTTGTGCATTGGGTCTCTCTGAGTCAGTACTGACTCGATGGCACCTAACAACAACAACAAAGATGTTTAGGATTATTGTAGCAGTACTTTTTGACTTCCTTCTTTTGAATGTTTTGTTATAGTAGAAAATTAATGGCTGTGATTGTGTTCCAGTAAAACTTTATTTACAAAAAAAAAATTGGTCATGGGGTAATTCCATCTCCCTTTATAGTTTACAAACCTTTGCCCTTGATTTTAAGCTATTCTGGTATGGTGCTGTGGGTTAATGCGCTGGACTGTAAAGTCATTTGAACCACAAGGTTGGTGGTTCAAGCTCATCAGCTGCTCCTGGGAAACCCTATACAGGGTAGCTATGGGTTGAAGCCGACTTGAAGGAACTTAGCCACAACACAACAATAACAAGATGTATCTTAAGACTTGATTCTAGAAAGAGTGGGATTGTGTTGTTATTGCCTTCTCATAGTAACCCTGTATAGGGTTTCTGAGGCTGTAAATATTTAAGGGAGCAGAAAGCCTTATCTTCTTAGGAGTGGCTGATGAGTTTGCACTTCCGACCTTGTGTTTAGCAGCCCAGTGCTTATCCTATAGAACCACTTGCTCTCTTGATCACAAGATGCATCTAAAATGAAAAGAAAGGACACCCTATATAGATGAGATGTAAATGCTGTTAGAGAATCTCGAGTTTCAGTTCTGGACATTTAGAATCTTCTTATAATTTTTATCAGTCAATTTGTGTGTCTCCATTTCTCTCGCTCTCTCTCTCTATGTATATAGCAAGCATTTGGCATTTTGCTCTTAATCTCCCCCTTTATAGATATCTATAAAGTAAATTCCTGAAATTTCTTGTTTGAAAAGTAAATATTTCATTGGTCTTTAACAGAATGTAGCACCCACTTTTGAAAAACCAACATACTCAACACAAACCAGAATTAAACAAGTCTAGGCTTTTAGATAAAAATAGGAAAGAAATATTTTCTAATCTCTTTTGAGTGTATTGAACTAGACGTTAACTCTTTGCTTCTGGATTTGTCCATTGCCTTTGATAATTGCTATTGATTGATCCTCTGTCATTTTCTTAAGTAATACAGTGTTTACTGGGGTGTTGAAAGAAGGATAGGAGCTAAACTGGATGGGGAATTTGGTTGATAGGGAAACCTCATGAAAAGACTTCTCTGAAATTTCTGGGAGTAGATGGGTTTTCTTTCTAAGTTTTTATTGTCAATTGAGTTATAGGTTACATGGGAGAATATCAGTTTTACACTCATTATTTCATTGCAATGATTATAATCTCTGTGTATCGTCATTCAACACTATTTTCTTCTATTCCCTCTGTTTGTTTTTTTTGTGTATGTGTTTTTGTTTGTTTGTTTTTGGATGTACACAAAACTACTCAGGAATATATAATCACTTAAACAACCTCCCTCCTGGCCACCACCAACATCTGGCTGCCAGCACACAGCCTTTCTCTTTGCTTGAATCTAAAGTCCTCAGCTGTTCTAGCTCTCCATGTCATCATCTGTATTTCCATCTCTGGTGTCGCTGCTTCTCTGGATAGGGTCCAACATGAATCGTTCCTACTCTTCTCCCTGAATGGTCCTAGGGTCCTCTCCCCACTTTTTGTTACAAAACTTCTACCTTTACAGTTGTGACAGCCACAGTTAGTAATGGTAGCAGTTACTTAGGCGGGTTTTCTTAAAATCAAAAGTGTATTTTTACTTGCGAGATCTTGGAAAGTTAGAGCTGTGGTGTGATACAAGTTGAATGAAGGAGGAAATTAAAGTGGAGAAAAAAGCTGTCACCCCATGGATGTGGACTAGGCAAGCCCAGTGAATTTAACGTCTGTATGTGCCTTAAACAGCATTGTTATTGTTAAGTGTTGTCTTGTTGTTTCCCACTCATTGTGACCCTATCTATATAGGGTTTCCAAGGAGTGGCTGGTGAGTTTGAACCATTGACCTTGTGGTTCAAACTGTCATTGTGGTCCAGTGCTTTAGCCCACAGTGCCACACCAGAATAGGCTGCTATTATTTTGGCTCATTTTTCTGGCTTTTACAGTTGAAACTTGCAACAAATTTTACCTTGAAATGCATACCATATGAAGGACTAGAGTAGCTGCTCAGGAACACCTAAGGTAATTCTACCA
Source organism: Chrysochloris asiatica (assembly GCF_000296735.1). Taxonomy (NCBI): domain Eukaryota; kingdom Metazoa; phylum Chordata; class Mammalia; order Afrosoricida; family Chrysochloridae; genus Chrysochloris; species Chrysochloris asiatica. Next base: position 2,845,910 of record NW_006408721.1, on the reverse strand, counting down.
ATGCAGCACCAAGGTCGGAAATTTTTCCTACCTAAATCTGCAAAAGGTGAGACCCACGATGGAGAAGCGTTTACAGTAGGGCACTCTTTTTGAATTGTAGTTGTCCATTAATATCACCTAGCTAAGATGTTTCTAACAAAAATAAAGATTGGGGACTTCACCCAGAGCCTAATAAAATATGTGACTTCTGGGGATGAGGCTGTTTCTCAGGTGTGCATCTTTCAAAAGCTTTGTAGGTAGTCCTTATCATAGGCCAAACTGGGGGAACTGCCTCAGGAGAGACTAGACCTGGGCTGACTCGGATGGGGAGGGGGCTTCCATAGCTCCTGTGAATTTTCAACTGTTTGGGTTGTTATGGCCTTGGATACTTACAGTGAGCCTGGAAATAATCCATTTTTTCTTTCTTTCTTGAGGGCAATCTCTGGAAAGGCTCTTGGAAGAGCTTTACCCACGTTGAACCATAGTAGAACTCTCAGACCCACTCTAACTCATCTATACCACCTGAGTTAATTCTCACTGTCCAGTGAAATTTAGCTCCCACACTGGAAAATTCTCATCAACATAACACCTGTATTCTTCTCACCTTAAGAAGCAAACCTTCTTGAACTCTCTCTGCTCCCCTCCAGATGCTTCCTCAGTTTTAGCAATTTCTTGGAAAGGCTGTCTTCATAAGTTGTTTCCAGTTTCTCTCCTAACATTCTTTCAGGCTTTCAAATCTACCATTCCATCAAATAGTGTTAAGGTCAGCATTAACTTCCAGATTGTTAAATCCAGTGGCCACTTCTCAGTCTTCATCTTTCTCAACCTCTCAACCTGACTACTTGACTCAATTGAGTATTCTTTTCTTGTAAAGCTTTTTTTAAACTTGGCTTCTGGAATTCTACTCTGTGGATTCTCTACTTTAGTAGCTTGTTCCTCTAGTGTCTTTTTTTCTGACTCCTCCCCATCTCTCTTTTCTTTTTCTAAGTGTTGATGTCCCGCGTGGCCTTCATCTGTACATACCCAATTCCCTGGGTGTTTTTGTAGAATTCTGTAACTTTAAATACTGTGTATATTCTGATGCCTTCCAGACTTTTCTCTTCTGCTTGGGTCTCTCCCCTAAACTCCAGACAAGGGGGCTTCATAAAGTTCATGGGAAAATTCAATTAAAAGGTATTGGAATTTTTCTATGAACTTTTTGAAGCCTCCTCAGATATCTATTTGACACCTCCAGTCAGAAGTTTCATACGCATTTCAAACTTAACACATGCAAAACTGAACCCCTAATTTCATTTTCCATTTCTACACTGTTCCTCCCATAATATAGCTTGTGTAAGTAAATGGCAGCTTCATCTTTTCAGTTGTTAAGTTAAAGCTTATACACCTCATCTTATCCATCAATGCTCTACCCTCATAATAAGAGGGGCCTTCAAGAAGTTTATGAAAAAGTTTTGTTATCTCTTAGTTCTATTTTCCCACAAACTGTTTGAGGCACCCTTGTATATTTGATCCCTGCCCACCACTTCCATCCTTGGCCAAGCCACCATTATCTCTTGCTTGGATCAATGCAAGAGCATAGCTAGTTTTGTTTCTCTTTAGTCACCTGTGTATTTGTCAGTATAGCAGCCAGAGTGATCTTTTAAGATATTACTCCTGTTACTTGTTTAAAAAAAAAAAAGAAAGAAAGAAAGAAAGTAAGAAAAAGAATAAAAGCCCTCCAATGGGTTTTTATCTCATGAAGAATAAAAATAAAATGTTTTATAATAGCCTACTTGATGGACTGGTGTGGCATTGTGGGTTAATGCGCCAGACTGCAAAGCCATTGGAACTGCACGGTTGGTAGTTCAAGCTCACCAGCTGCCCCTTGGAAACCCTATACAGGGTCGCTATGGGTCTGAATCGACTGGATGGCACTTAACAACAACAACTTGATGGACAGTCCCTCCCTCCCCCAGCTCCTCTGACCTCATTCATTCATTCACACTTTTCTTTTAGCTCACTCTTACTTCAGCCAGCTGACCTCCTCACTCACATTCCCTGGAATTTGCCAGCAAGCTCCTGCCTCAGGATATTTGCATTTGCCATTCCTAGAATGCTCTTCCCCCAGATTTTTCAGTTTCACTTCTTCAGGTCCCTGCTCAGATGTCAGTGTCTTAGTTATCTAGTGTTGCTATAACAGAAATACCACAGTAGATAGCTTTAACAAACAAATTTATTCTCTAAAAGTAAAAATTCAGAACATGAACTCTGAAGAAAGCATTCCCATTTTGTTGACTCTGCAGAAAGAGCCTTATTTCCTTTCATCGTCCATAGGCCCAGCGTTCTTTGGAGTTCCCCATGTGTCCTGCCATGTGTCTTTACCTGGATCTAGAAGCTTGACAGTGCAGAGACCCCAGGTTCCAAAGATGCACTGTGTTCCTGCCTCTTTTTCAGTGGAGATAGTAGGTCCTTCTAAACTCTGCTTGCTTCTTTAATCTCTTTTGTATCTTAAAAGAAGATTGAATCAAGATGCAGCCTAATCCTATACATTGCATCTGGCACCACTAGCACCATAGAAGTTAGAGTTTACAGCGTATAGGGTAATGATATCACCTCAGGGCTGATCACATCATGGGGTGGTGGTGATTACATCACTACATAACTGCCAAACCACTGAGAATCATGCCCAGGCAAGCTGATGCATATTTTGGGGGACACAGTACAGTCCATGACAGTCATTTGTGTCACTGAGATCATGTCTGATAAGCCTATGTAAAATATCACTCCTTTGCACATGCTTTCTCTCCCACACCTACTTTATCCTTCACCATATGGTGTCATTCACATCTGACATACATTTTTTACTTTCTAAAAAAATCAATCCTCCGTCCACCCAGACTCCCCAACTCGATGAAAGGCACCACAAGGTTGGGACCTTGTCTTTCTTTTTTCAACCTTTTATTGTGATTTCGGTGGAAGTTTGCATAGCAGTTTTGTTTTCCAATCAATAATGCACACACAGATTATTCTGTGATGCTGGGTGCAGTCTTCACAATGGGTCAGCACTTTCCCCATATCCTTCCTGGGCTCCCCATTTCCACTCCTTTTTTTTATTTCTTTCTTGTGCCTTCCTCCATTCATCTCATCTTTGGATTTGGCAAATATTGCCTTATTGACCTTCTATAGTTGATTGTTCTAAGTAGCACATTCTTCATGGGTGTTTTTGTTTATTTTATAGGCCTCTTTATTATTTGGCTGAGAGGTGGCCTCTGGAAGTGTCATCAGTTTCAAGTTAGGAGGTTGTCTTGTTGTTGTTAGGTGCCATCGAGCCAGTACTGACTCATAGCGACCTTATGCACAGCAGAACAAAACACTGCCCGATCCTGGGCCAGCCTCATTACTGCGCCACGCTTGAGTCCATCGATGCCGCCACTTGGCTAATCCTTCTCATTGGGGGTCTTCCTCTTTTTCTCTGGCCCTCCACCTTACCAAACATGATGTCCTTCTCTAGCAATGGGTCCCGCCTGACAATATGTTGGAAGTAGGAGAGTGCCTACAAGGAGCTCTCTGGCTGCACTTCTTCCAAAATCGGATCTATTGGTTCTTTTGGCAGCCCACGGCACTTTCAATATACTCCTCCAACACCATAACTCAAAAGCATTAATTCTTCTACGGTCTTCCTTCTTCACTGTCCAGCTTTCACATACATATGAGGTTATTGAAAATCCCATGGCTTGGGTCAGACACCTTATTCCTCAAACTGACATCTTTGTTCCTCAACACTTTAAAAAGGTCTTGTGCAGCAGATTCGCCTAATGGAATACGTCGTTTGATTTCTTGACTGCTGCTTCCGTGAGTGTTGATAGTTGATCCAAGAAGAATGAAGTCCTTGACAACTTCAATCCTTTATCCGTTGATAAGAATGTTGTTTATTGGTCCAGTGGTGAGGATTTTTGTTTTCTTTACACTGAGATGCACTCCATACGGAAGGTTGTGCTCTTTGATCTTCATCAGTAAATGTTTTAAGTCCTCTTCACTTTAAGCAAGCAAGGTTGTATTATCTGCATATTGCAGGGTGTTAATGAGTCTTCCTCCAATCCTGATGCCACGTTTTTCTTCATAGAACCCAGCTTCTCGGATTATTTGCTCAGCATACAGGTTGAATAAGTATGGTGAAAGAATACAAGTTTGTCGTACACCTTTCTTAATTTTAAACCATTCAGTGTTCCCATCTTCTGTTGAAACAGCTGCTTCTTGGTCCAGGTACAGATTCCTCAGCACAATTAAGTGTTCTGGAATACTCATTCTTTGCAATGTTGTCCATAGCTTGTTGTGAGCCACACGATTGAAAGCCTTTACACGTAGTCCAAGAAGCACAGGTAAAAAGCATCTTTCTGATGTTCTCTGCTTTCAGCCAAGATCCATCAGACATCAGCAATGACATCCCTTGTTCCACGGCTTGAACCTCTGGAAGTTCTCTGTCGATGTATGCTTGCAGCCATTTTTGTATTACCTTTAGTAAAATTTCACTTGCATGGGATATCAAAGAGATTGTCCGATGATTTCCACATACCATTGGGTCACCTCTCTTTGGAATGGGCACAGATATGGATCTCTTCCAATCAGTTGGCCAGATAGTTGTCTTCCAAATTTCTTGGCAAATAGGAGTGAGTGCCTCCTGTGCCACCTCACTTTTTTTTTTTTTTTTTGGTAATATTACCCTTGTTTTTAATATAATTGCATTGTAAATTTACAAAATAATGGTTGTGTTTCACAATTGGCTTGCAACAAAATTTCTTGAAATGTGCTTACTGGCTCTTGCGAGCTAGTATAAGCCAGCTCTAGCATACAACTACCCAAGAAGAGCTCAGGGCTACAGTTTCCATTTCCTCATGATACTGGTCAAAGGGAGACAGACTTGGAGGTACTGCTGGTTTATTGTTTATTATTATTAAAAGTCCTTTTGGAATCTTTGGGAAGAAGCAGGGGGAGGAATCTTTGTTGAGACAGAATGCCCTAGAGGAATTGCTGTTCTTCTGTTCATTTAAATTCATTCAGCCAGACTCTGATCTTCCCTCTTTCCAATCTGTATATTACATGGAGGCCTAGAAATTGATATAATTACTCAAAAAATAAGAAAGGAAAAAAAAGGATCATCCAGTCATTGAAGCCAGGTCAAGTGGGTATTATCTGCAAGTGTGGGTGTTCTTATGCATATGCCCTCTCTTCTTATCAGTTGGACACTTCACTATCCACTCTAGTCCTCTGTGGCTATGTCACTGACTCTGGGCCCAAGAGTCCCCAGGTCTTGTCACACTGCTGGCCAACCATGTCTCCACTCGGATTCACAGGGGTCTGTTGAATGTTGTAGGGCTCAGCTTGCAGCTTCATTGCTGTTTTTCCCTCACTTCCCCTTATCAGTGACGAACGTGGTCACCAGTCAGAGCATGCATTCCCACTGAGTCTTAGTCTTAGAAGGGGGTTGCAACTTCTATTTTGTTGCTGTTTTATTTACTATATCTCCTTAGTTTTATAATTTACTTGTTCCCTTTCTTTATGTGATTCTGCCAAGTCCCCAAAATCAGTCAATTCCCTGAGGTTAGAATTCTGTTGTTCCTTCTGCAGAGAGAATAGATTTCTCTGTGTTTCCTGCCTCAGCTTGGATGAGTGGGAGTAATTGCTGGCCTCATTCTTTGAGCTTAGCTCAAGGATGTCAGGCATGTTTGTGACCTACTAGCCTGGATTAGGACATTAGTTCTGAAGTCTTGTAATAATGAGGTTTGGGTTAATCAGGCATATGCCTTGGAATTTCACTTGAAAATATCTTGTCTTTTTCTATGTAGCTTTCATCTGAGACTGCAAAGATACGTAGATTTGGATGTTTGTTTTACTTTGGATCATAGAAAAGGTCTGTGGTGTCTACTAGTAGTTCTTGCCAAGTTGAAACGAACCTCCAAAGATGTTTAATATTCTACTGTTCATTTACAAATACCCTCTCTATTCCACATATTGGCTGTATTATGATCCCATGTTTAACTACTGTGTTAAGTTATATCCATTTTAGTCCTCCAGTTTGCTGAAGAGTGCATATCATTTTTGAGTATTAAAACTAAGAAAACATAGACAAAAAATACTTTACTTACTGAGGCTTGCAACACTAGGCCACTTGCCATTTTCTTACTCAGCAGTAGCACCAACTCATGGTTAGGAGGTGAAGAGGAAAAACAGAACTGTTTTCTTAGGCTTAATCTTTTATACTTTAAGGAAACACCTAGTTTCCCTAGACTATGATCCTATCTTCCCCCAACCATATCAATCTATTTCCAAAACTTTTTATTTTCCCTTTAGCTCCATTTGTTGTTGTTGTCAAGTGCCATCAAGTCGATTCTGACTCAGAGCAACCCATTGTAGGGTTTCCAAGGAGTTTCAACCTCCAACTTGTGGGTAGCAGTCCAGTGCTACATCAGGACTTGTGGATTTATAGCAACCCTGTATAAAGTTTCCAAGGAGCGGCCGGTATGTTTGAACCACCAACTTTGTGGTTCACACCATCCTTGTGGTCCAGTTCATTATCCCACAATGCCACACCAGGACTCAGTCATGGTATAATGCCAGTCTTTTATCAATGGTCTTTGGTATTGAAGTTGTTTAGCTTTTTAAAAATTATAAAGTGACTATGTTTATGTCTTCTCTTTTCTCTACCTACTTTGTTATGTTTCCCTGTGGCTTCTTAGTATGGAAGCGCTCCATATTCCAGCTTGACATCTTTCTCTAATTGCCGTGGGCACAAATGGGAAAGGCAGTGCTTTCTGCCTGGACCCAGGAGACATGAACTGATAAAACCTTTTGTTCATTCATTTGAAAGAGAAGTTATCTTGATTTGTAAATTCTTTTACATTTGTATTGATAAGTGTAGTTTAAAATTGCTATTATATACAAATCTATAAAGGTTATTTGTTCTTGTTTATAATTGGGGTGATTTAGAGATATTTCCACTTGTTTTCCTTGGCATTTAGCTGATTGACAGAAAAGTGACCTTGAAAAAGGAGTACTAAGATTTAAGGGAATGGAACGAGATAATACGCTTGCTTGTTTGTTTGTTTTTAATCTATTTTGAAGAGGAGTTTTAGGCAACAGAAACAAGTCCTTCAGTAGGCAATTGTTAATTGCCGTTGAGTTGCCTCTGACACATGGCAATCTTACGTACACACACGAGAAAAACGAACCGCTTCCTGGTCCTGTGCCATCTTCAGGCAAGCAAATCAGTTGCCATTGAGTTGGTTCCAAGTCATGACGACCTCCTGTGTGTCAGAGTAGAACTGTGCTCCCTCCTAGGACTTTTGGCGGCAGAGTTTTCTGAGGTACCTTGCCAGACTGTACTTCTGAGGCTCCTCTGGGTGGACTCAAACCAACAACTTTTTAGTTAACAGTCGAGTCATTTGCACTACCCAGGGACTCCTGGTTTTTCTGGCAGTTAAGACTGAGTGTTTCAGAAGTTGGAACCACTCCATTGTACCTATTCACCAAACCCACTGCCAAGGAATTGATTACAACAGGAAACAATAGAGCTGGCTCTTTGGGTTTCTGAGACTGTAAATCTTTATGGGAACAGATAGCTTCATCTTTCTCCCTTGTTGTAGCTGTTCAAACTTCTGACCTTGTAGTTAGCAACCCAGCTGGTAACCCACGGCACCTAGAGCCCCTCAAAGCGCTCTCTATGTGTCCATATGTTATAATCACCCATCTGTATTTGCTCCAGGTTCCCACATTCAGCATTAATTTGGCCCTGGGTCATCTTGATTGGTGAGGCTCTTATTTGTGCAGTCTGTCAGCTGAGGTGGAACAGTAACAGCTGGTATGCAGCTGTACACGTTGTCCTGGGAACTCGGTTCAGCAAGCAGTTATGCTAACAGAATTGAAGCCGTTTCAAATAGTTGTTTCTTTGACTACTGTTTATGTTAAGTGCTGTTTGGAGAATCCCATTTAGTAGCCTAAACACCCACCATCTCTAATTGACGTTATGTGCTACAACTTTATTAAAGTTTTTATTCTTGAGATCATGTCTGGCTGCAAGGAGACCATTTTCTGACTGTTAAGGAGTTGACAGATCAGAACAGTAGTGAACCAGTCACTCCTGATTTGACACTTTAGAATGAACAAGTTTTCTTCTAATGCAGGCCATGGAAGGGCATTTTGAAATTTTGTAAAAATCTATATAACTGTCATTCAGGACTCCACTGTAAATGAAGTTGTTTCACAAGAGTCTCATGGAATGCTTCTGAGCTGAATACAACAGAGAAGCATTGATATTTCCCAGCAGTCATACTTGATTCCAATTCTTAGACAGGAAGGGTTTCTCCCCTACTCACAGAGATTAGAAATACTTCACCATGTAGGAGGCTTAAGCAGAATTCCTTGGCCAGGCACTGCAGGAACAAAGGCTGGATTCTCATTGTTGAGGCCGCCCCTCCTCTGACTCTTTCCCTCAGTCAGCATGAACTGTAGGATTCAGGGCAGGAAGTATTAGTTAATTTTGTGAGCTTCATTGTAAACATCTGCACTTGAGGTTTTCTTTCTTTCTTTTTGTTTATGAAAGGAATGTGGCTGAGGGGGGTGGTAATGAGAAAAGGAAGCAGAATATTCAGAAGCTACGTGTTTTCCAGAAGCTGTGCATATCCATGGTTTGTCTTCATGTCCGTGAATGTGAGGTGAGGTGTGAAAAATGTTCTACTTGTATGGTTGCTGAAATAGAGTCCCAGGTTGTACTTACTGATTTCCTTTGTTGTTTGGCTTGACTGCTTTACTTTTTTTTTTTTTTTTCAAGTCAGATACCACCGATGGGACTCTTATTCATGGTGACCCACTGCCCCAGTATGTGTCATAATAGAGCTGTGCTCCATAATGTTTAGAGTAGGTGAATTTTTGCAACTATATTCCCAGGCCTTCTTCCAAAGTGCCTCTGGTTGGACTTGAACTGCAAACCTGTTGGTTAACCATTTGCACCCCCATGGGCTCTTGCTTTATCTTAAAGTCATACTTCCTACTGTTGTTGCTCCTACAGTGTGATGATAGTGTAGTAGCTGTCATTGGCATGGAAATCAGGAGACCTGGTCCTCATTCCTATGCATTTACTAATTACCTTCTTCCTTTGAAATGAGTAGGATGGACAGACAGAGAGTGGGGGATAAGTGAGAATGAGCACATGCTAGATCTCAGTTTGAGATTTGTTGTCTCATCGCCTTCTGTCTGTACTCTATAAATACCGGTGCTCTTCAGCACCATCTCAAAAGCCAGCTTCTCTTCTCACCCAACCTAGGTGCCATACCCTGATTTTCAATACTCATTTATATGCTAAGGAATACCAAATCTACGTCTTTAACTCAGACCTTTCTTGGATCTTCAGACTACTACACCCATCTATCTCCTCTAGGGTGACTCACAAGCACCTCAGAACCAGTATATCCAAAATGGAGGTCATCTCCCATCCTCGCCCTGGCCCCACCACCAGTCCTGTCAGGGCGCCTCTGTATCCCTGAATGGTACTATTCTTCATTGGGTTGCTTCAACTAGATGTCTAAATGTTGTGCTTAATCCTTCCACCTCTTAGAAGAAAAGAAGCAGACTGATTGACAGTGAGACAGAGTGCCAACAGGACTTTGTAAGTGGTTCATGTTCTTCCTCACTCCACATTAGCTACTAAGTTGTTGTGATTTCTGTCTCCTAAATCTTACTCAGATCCATTCATTTCCCACCAGTACATCTTAGACAGGCCGCTATTGGTCTACTTTCTGGATCACTACCATGTCTTTGAACTATTTTCCCTGCCTTTGGTCCTGTCCCTTACAGTCCAGCCTCTACATATCTTTCTGAAAATCAGATCTGCTTGTATTTCCTGGCATAAATCCTCTGTGTTTACCCTGAAGTTTCTCATTCACATGGCACAGGCCCAACAGGCACTACTTCTTATTTATCTCCTCTCCAGCCATCCTCTAGGTCTTACCATCCTGCATGATGAATCCCTCTAGCACCCACTCATGTATCCTCTGAGCTTTCATATCTGCCCTCAGTCCATCTGCTTGGACAGCCAGTCTCTGCTTAGTGAATTCCTCTGCATTCCTCAGGTCTTGGATTTAGGTATCACTTCCTCTAGGAATCTTTCCTTGATCTCTTAAATCTGTCTTAAGTGACCTTTGTACATGTTCCCAAAACAGTATCACTTCCTCTGTCATAGATGTCATTATGTGGAATTGCAGTCGTCTATGTCCACTGCTGGATTGACCGCACCTCTAAGGGCAGTGCACATAGCCTTGTTCTTCAGGAAGTGTGTGAGGCTCCTTTACAGATTGTCACATGAACTCCTTTACTTCCTCTAACTTCGAGCCTGGAGGCTAAAATGAGAACAGCCATTCTGAAAATGAGACTCAGAGCCAGCGAAGTAAAGCCAGTTCTCCAGCAAGCTGAACTGCCTCAAAGTTTAATGCTAGTAAAGTTGCTTTGTCCCATTGATTTCTGTGCTGCTTGGGCGAGTTTCTTTCAGAGTGTGGCTCATTGGTCTGGGATACATATAGGACACATTGACCTGTTCTGCCTTCTCTCCTTTGCCCCTGTCTCTTAGGCTTGTCAAAGAACAATGAGTTGTCAGAAATAGAAACAGAGAGAGAGTTGAAAAGGAAGGGTAATCTGTAATCCACCGATTAGTGAGTAAGCCTTTGAACATCCCAGCCCACCTACAACTGCGAAATACTGAATTGTTTTACCATTTTATAGTGTTTTAGATTGTGAGTCTCTGGAATGTCATAGATACTGTACTCTGGTAGGAGTCCTGGTGTGGCACTGTGGGATAATGCGCCAGACTGCAAAGCTCTTTGAACTGCAAGGTTGGCGGTTCAAACTCACCAGCTACTCCTTGGAAACCATATACAAGGTCGCTATGGGTCAGAATCCATTCGACAGCACTTAACAACAACAACGATACTCTGGTGGTAGCACAGTGGTTACGAATTGGGCTGCTAACCTCAGGGTCAGCTGTTCGAAACTACCAGCCGTTCCACAGGAGAAAGATGAGTCTCTCTGCTCCCATAAAGATTTACAGCCACAGAAACCCTGTACAGGGTCACTATGAGTTGGAACCAACTCCATGGCACATAACAACAACATAGTATAACCTTGCCCTTGTTTGAAGGGACATTTTGAATTTTTTGACAGTAAAATACAGGTAAAGCTTATTTAAAAACAAAACAAAACAAAAAAACACACAAAATGTGTGAGCCATATTTGTATAACCCTTACTCAAGCAAAACACTGTATGCATTTTAGGCAGAGAATGCAGATGAGTATAATATTCTTTGAAAACCAGGTAGTCCCTGATATCATCGGGGACTATATGTGAACATATGCAGGATCTTAGCTCAGGGATTTTCTTTATAAACTCTGTTGTAATAATGCCATCTTGGTATAGTTTTATATAATGTATCAAATATGTGCATGTTCCTAGTTTGACCAACAGCTCTTTGAGCTAGGTGGGGCAAGGATTACCATCCTTCTTACAGAGGAGAAAATGGCAGAGCGGAAGTCACACAGCTAGGAAGTGAAGGAGCCGGGGCCTGTTCAAGTTTCATGGTGTTCAATCCTGTCTTCTTGCCCTTATACAGCATGGCATTGTGCTTAAGCACATATGCAGATGAGTGGGTGCTGTCTATATATAAAAAAACCAGTTGCCATTGAGTCCATTTTGATACATGGTAACCCCATGTGTGTCAGAGAAGAACTTCACTCCATAGGGTTTTCGATGGATGATTTTTCAGAGATCACCAGGCCTTTCTTCTGAGATGCCTATGGGTTGACTCAAACCTCTAACCTTTCAGTTGGCATCTGAGCATGTAATTGTTTGAACCATTCAGGGACTTTCTGTGTTTGTGTATACACATACACACACACACATACATATATATACAAAGCTGTGTGAACTTCAAGGTCAG
>NW_006408721.1:2772501-2831527 GCF_000296735.1 Chrysochloris asiatica | reverse complement strand
ACAGCCAATGAAACCTCTCTTCCACAATATGAACCAGTTGTGCAATAATAGTCATACACAGCATATAAAAGGGAGTGTGATGGCTCCATATGATAAACATTGGACTGTGAACCACAAAGTCCACTGTTCAAGTCTGCCAGCCACTCTGCAGGAGAAATGTAAGGCTTTCTGTATCCTGGAATATTTAAAGCCTTGGAAACCTTATACAGGGTCACTATGATTTGGAACCAACTTGACAGCATTTAACAACAGCTCATAATATCAATTTCATTGCAGATAAAGCTGGACAGAAAACCGTAGGTAGTCTAGACACATAGCTTAGATGGTTTTCTTTTCCCTTCAGTTAGCTTGCACACTTACCTTAATCCTGTGCTCAGAGGCAGAGCCCACTGATGCACACTGAAGAAGTGCCCAAGAGGAGAGGGTCCCAGGCAGCTCCCAGACAAGCAACTTGAGGGGCTGAGGGAATTTCACACAACACTTCTGAGAGGGTTATGTAGAGATGCTGGGATTTGGATGCTTCTGCATGTGGAGTTAATCCATTTATGATAATTAATGGACTGTAAGCTCCTGGAGTGCACGGTACCCTTATTTCTAACACATCCAAGTTCCCCCACGTGTGAGTGTGGAGTTGTGCCCTAAAAACAACCATTAATCAAACTAACCTTTAGTGCAGCATGGAAGTAACAAAAGAATAGATATTGTCAGAGATACAAAGACCCAATTTGTGAGTGAATGGAGATTAAAAACAGTTGCGCATTATCTCTTTTACCCACCTGAAGACATCCTGGCTGGCAACCAAACTGTCCCAGCCATAAGATCATATGTTACAGGGAACCGTCTGACCCAGTGACTCCTTGACTTTCCCGCCACCTTTTTTTCTTCCAGAGGGATGGATGCGCGCACTGGCTTCTCCCTTTCCTACCCTTCCCTGCTCACACACACTTCTCAGATACACTCTTTTGTGCACAGTCAGACTAATCCTCTTTAAGATTCCTTTCTCCTTTTTGTTTTTTTTTTTAAATCTCTTTGTTCAGTTACTGAAGGAAATTTTTTTCCTCCTTTCCTATTTTGCTCCTTGCCCTGTCTCCCTGTCACTGTCTTCTCTCTCAAATGTCTCTTTTTCTTTAGCTGTTGATAAGTAGAAGAATAGTACTGATGATATGCTTTCTGTATCAAGAATTCAAACTAATGAAGAATTAATTCTTAAGTCTTGAAAGTACCCAGAAGTCTGTAAATGTTTTCTTTTTTATCTTTTCAATAAGTTTTTGTTGAAGCACCAGCTTTAAGAACAAATGTATTTTTCTCTATTTAGTTTTATTTTTAAATAGTTTTATACATGGTGCGGCACTGTAGGATGAGCACTTGACTGTTATCCGCAAGTTAGGCACTTCATACCCACCAGCCACTCTTCAGAAGCCCTATACAGGGCTGCTATGGTTCAGAACTGACTCCACGGCTCTTAACAACGATATATGCTGCCATTTTTCATTGTGAATGAAATTTTACCTTATGTCATATATGCCATTTGTGAGTCAGCTTATCGGTCCAGTTATTGCTTGGTACATTTGTGGTGCGATGTTCTCTGTTACCAGTAATAGTAATGGAACGCATCCTCTGCTCTGGAACCTCCTTAGTCGCAGAGATACACGGTAATTTGTATCCTCTTTCTCTGTCAAGTTCTAACCAACGTCGGGGAAAGGAGGGACTTCTTTTTCTTCATATGTATGACTTAGGAACTCTGATGTGCTTATCCCACAGGAAAAGCTTTTGACATCACCTATGTGCGTCTCAAGTTCTACACCAGCCGCCCAGAGAGCTTTGCTATCTACAAGCGTTCGAGGGAAGACGGTCCCTGGATTCCTTACCAGTACTACAGCGGCTCCTGTGAGAACACCTACATGAAGGCAAACCGCGGCTTCATCAGGACTGGAGGGGATGAGCAGCAGGCCTTGTGTACAGATGAATTCAGTGACATTTCTCCTCTCACTGGGGGCAACGTGGCCTTTTCAACCCTAGAAGGAAGGCCTAGTGCCTACAACTTTGACAACAGCCCTGTGTTACAGGTAGGCCTTCAGTTATTCCTACTATCACACAGGGACTTGTGAACCTCCTGCAGAGGGTAAGGGGTAGGAGTAGAAACTACTACCAGAGGGACGATCAAAATCACACAAAACAAAACAAATCCACCAAGTCAGTTGCTGTTCAGTCAATTCTGACTCGCAGTGACCCCATGTATATCAGAATAAAACTGGCTTAGTAGGTATATGGCTACATCTTCAGTAGTAGATGGTTAGGCCTTTCTTCCAATGTGTGCCGCTCAGTGGATTTGAATCTCCAACTGTGTTAACAGTCTACACCCCCTAGGGGCTCCTGAAGAAAGACACCTGGATTTCACTGGATCCAGTGCTTCTGTGTACAATTAATGAGGGAAGGAAAGTAGTTTTGTTCCGATTGCCCAGTTGATGTTTGCTCTTAGCTACTTACACACTTGAAAATGCAAGTGTATAAACTTAACAATGAAAAAAAAAAAAAGTAGAGAAAAGATTGAACAGTGTTAAATGTAGGCTGTGTACTTGAGGTGGAAATATTTTGCTTCTGACCCTTTGAAGAAGTCATTTAAACTCATCTACCCAATTTTCATGTTTCTTTTCATACTTCAACTGTTTTTTTTGTGTGTGTTTTTTTTTAAGAATTAGCAAAGAGGAACAATTGAAGCAAGATTTTAAAGAATGTCACTTTCCTTCATTGTAGTGTGAGAAATTTTTTACTGGGTTTGTCTAGTACTTGTGCCAGTTATTATGAAAATTCTCAAATAACCTAAAAAGACCAGTGTTTGGACTGAATATAAATTTGCATATTTGTGGTACTATGCTTAAGTATTATGATAGAAAATTTCCCTGTTTCCCAGTAGAAAGAATTAACCATCGCCTTTATTCTCATGGATTCTGTTTGCATATTCCTTCTGTCTGGCTGTTGGGTTATGGGAGGACTGGCAAGCCTGGTGCCCTACTCAGCACACGGTCACAGAAATGGAGACAGTGCTATCGCTTGGCTGACATTAACGTCTAAATGGGAGCAACCTATATTAACTGGTAGGGGCAGAAAAGGCTGGAAATGTTTTTGCAAATGCCGTGTACATTTTATGAAAAGCTATTGTGATTGCTAAATAGCAAATACCCCTGTTTTTCTGGACTTTGTTCTTCATGTGTACCTTTCTGTTCTAGAAATCTTTATATTCAAGGGTTCTTTTTCTAAATTGGTTGTGTGGTTTTAGACAGTGGTCAGCGATGAGAATATATTTCTCAATGGGTCCAGTCCCTTTCCATTGCATTTGGTGGAAGGTAGAAGTGAAATCATAAATGCTAAAGCATTTAACAGCAGTTGGCAGTGTGTATCTTTGAAATAAACCCTTCAGAAATGTTTCTTCTAATGAGGATGTGTCCATAATAAATGGCTTATAGTATAGCTGATTTTGGCAGATGAAAAAGCAGAAGACTGACTGCTACTGGAGAGGCGATCTACAGATATCCTTCAAGATAATCAACTAGCAAACATTCTCCAGCCTTATTTCTTTCTATAGCAAAGCACTGTGTTTTACTATCCTAGAGAGATAGCAGTGTAGTCAGTAGGAAAAAGAAATGGTGTATAATTATGATTGTGGTTTTCTGGCACCTCTGCAAACTGTGTGCCTTGTGAGCCTGTCTTGAAAGTTTCTCCAGCTGTAGGAATTCTGATATTTGATGCTCTTTATGCACTGGGAACTCATGAGGCTTAAATGTGGTAAAAATGTTATGGGCATCTATCTGCACACATTTGGGCAGTTGATATCATTTTGCACAATCACTAATTACTTGTCTCTGAATATCAGTGCTTTGACTCTGAGATCCAACTGTCGAGGTGTTTTGGTGATTTGACTTAAGAGTCAGAATTGACCTATGTAATTCGCCTTCCTGCATTGCTCCCTGTTCCTCCCTCCAGAAAGTGCAGTCTCAGTTGGGTACAAGAGACCCTTTTGGTTTCACTATGCGTGAGGACTACTAAACATACGCTCATGTATAATGGTTACTACCATTTATTATGACACTTATTGAGGTCCTGGTGTGGCACTGTAGTTTAAGCCCTGGACTGCTAACCCCATTGTCAGTGGTTCAAAGCCACCAGCTGCTCCTTGGAAACCCTATGCGGGGTAGCTCTGATTCGGAACCCACTCGATGGCACTTAACATCAATAATATGGTACTTACTATAATGTGCTAATTAAGGATCTCTGGTGGCTCAGTGGTTAAAGCAAATGACTTCTACCCAAAAGGTTGATGGTTCAAACTCACCAGCTACTCCACAGGAGAAAGATGTGGCACTGTGCTTTTGTAAAGATCAGTCTTAGAAACTCTGTATGACCCTATGAGTTGGAATCGACTGTAGGACAGTGGGGATGTTTTGGTTTTATTGTGTGACAGGCACTGTTCTAAGTTCTTTAGCTATACAAACTCAATTGATTCTATTAATATCTCTATAAAGTCGATACTCTTTATTATCTCCATTCTATAGATGAAGAAATAGAGGCCCTGAGAGACTAAAATGATTTCCCCAAATCACAGTTTTGAGTTGAAAATCTAGAAAGTCTAGATCCAGAGATTGCTCTTTTTAAAGTGTCCTCCAGAAGCTATTATTCCAGTGGAACTGGGATAAAGATAAAGCCTGAAGAATGTATAACAAACATTAAGCACAGAGATACAGCTACTTACTTTACTGACTCCTGGTGTAGCACTGTAGAATCAGCACTGGATTGTGAACCACAAGGTCAGCAGTTAAGACTTACCAGCTGCTCTTTGGAAACCCTGTACAGGCTTGCTGTGGGTCGGAATAGACTCCACGGCACTTAACAACAACAACATTTACGTTATTGTTGTTAAGTGCCATCGAGTCGATTCCGACCCATAGCGACCCTGTATAGGGTTTTCGAGGAGCAGCTGGTGACCTTGAACCACCGACCTTGCAGTTCAAACGGCTTTGCAGTCTGGCGCATTAACCCACAGTGCCACACCAGGACTCCAACATTTACGTTACAGACAAGTAAAAGATTCCTAACATTGTGGCCATGAGTGGGAGTTGTTATTGGAGTTCCAAGTTTGGATACAGTGAAATCATCTCTTCTCCTTTCTAATTATACTTGAAGGCTTCTTGGAGATTAGCTTTTATGAGCTCTCTACATGTTGGAAAGGAGAGGCTGTGTTGTTCTAAAGACCAGGTGTTTGGCATGGTATGCTTTTAGGCAGTGGTTCTTAGTACTGCACATCCCTGCCTCCTGTGAGGCCTTCTGAAAACAAAGACTCCATCTATTGCCACTGCTCTTGCCTGGTAGATCTCCACAGGAGAGTCTTCACTGTGGGAGGAGACTTCAATGAAAAGGGCATCTTTGGGCAGCTGTATCTGTTGCTGTGTAACACACTGCCTCAAAATGTTACGACTTAAAACATGCTTATTATTTCCCATAATTCCATGTTAGCCTGAGTGTCCTCAGCTGGCAGGTCAGCTGGGATGGCTGGACCTCTAGCTCCATGTAGTGCTTCATTTTCAAGGAGGCTAGACCAGGTTTCCGGTGTCAAGAGTGTTCCTAGAGGGTAAGTCCCAGTGCACAAGTGCTTACCCTGCCTGCTTGTACCATATATGACGTTACCTCCTTGACTAAATCATACTATGTGATCAAACCTAGCACCTGGGAAGATGGGGATGTCTTCTGGCAGGTGTGCCTTCTGGCAGGCATTCACTGGGGTTTGTTACTAGAACCATCTACCATACACAAAAACAGTTGTGTTCTTGTTTTTCAAATTTATTCATTCCCTCAACAAAAAGTTATTTAAGCACCTACTATATGCAGCAGTTAGGGATACTGCAGTAAATAAAACATGAAAATATCTGCCTTCATGGATCTTAACATTCTGGTGTGGGATAGTGGAAGCAGACAATTCAAACAGGATAAATACAAAGAGGTTCAGAAAGCTGGGGGGAAAAGTGGAGTAAAAAGATAATGGAAATTTCCCATGGACTTTCTGAAGCCTCCTCACAAGTTAAAGAAGAAAATTGTTGTTGTTAAGTGCCATCGAGTCAGTTCCGACTCATAGCGACCCTTTATAAGGTTTCTGAGGAACAGCTATTGGGTTTGAACTGCCGACTTTGTGGTTCATACAAACCTTGTGGTCCAGTGCTTTGCACCACACCAGGACTCCAAACAAGGAAGAGAAAGGTAAATAAGTCAAATCCATTCAGTGATTAGTTGTCGTTGAGTAGATTCCAATCCCAAATTCTCTTAAACCAAGGCAGTACTCAACCTTTGAAAGTACAGACAGATAGAAAATCAAGAAGTCCACATTAATACCCTCCTACCCAAGGAGTTCATGTGTGGCACTGTAGGATAAACACTGGACTTCTAACTAAAATGTTGGTGGTTCAAACCCACCAGCCACTCTTTGGAAGCCTTACATAAGGTCGATATGAGTCGGCACTTAACAGCAACCTAAGATGTAGGGAACACGGTGGCTCTGTAGGGTAGGTACTGGACTGCCAACCACACAATCAGTGGTTCGAACCCACCAGCTGCTCCTCAGGAGAATGATGAGGCTTTCTGCTCCCGTAACGATTTACAGCTTTGGAAACCCTATACAGAGTCTCTGTGAGTTGGAACCAACTCTACAGCACTTAACAACAGCAACCTCCTAAGGTGTAGACAGTTGCCTCTGCTCTGAATTAACTACTTCTGAATACAGCACATGGTAAATCCTCTGTGTGTCATTAGAACTGCTCGACAGGGTCTATATTTGGAGGCCTTCTGAGGCCCCTCTGGAAGTATTTAAACTGCTAACCTTTTGGTTCGTAGCTAAGCGCTCAGCTATTTGTGCCATCCAGGAACCCCTAAACAGGTGAAGTAGAGGAGAGAAATGGAATAGGGTGTTGATGAGGGAGGGCTGGCCAGGGAAGGCCTCACTGAGAGAGGGTGACATTGTGGGGAAAGAACAAGACAAGCTCTGACTGCCTCTAATTGGTTCAGACTAGTGTAAGGATTTGTTTGTTTGCACTTAGGTATCATACCCGAGATCTGTCAGCAGTGGGGTGGGTTTGAGTGATGCTACAAACACAAGGAACTCTGGTAGCGTAGTGGTTAAGAATCAGGCTGCTAACCTCAAGGTTGGTGGTTCGAAACTACCAGCTGTTCCAGGGGAGAAAGATGAGGCTTTCGACTCCCTTAAAGATATACATTCTCAGAAACCCTGTGCAGGGTCACTATGAGTCGGAACTGACTCCATGGTACTTAACAACAGCAACAACAACACAAAACAAGCAGGGGAGATGATGACCAGCACATCTGGTACAAGTGTGGTGCTGTCTGAACTCTGAGGTGGTATCCCCAATTGGATTTGGAGTGTGGATACAGAGTGGAGATAGGGGACAGCTGGTGTATTGAGTATCTAATGCTTCTTAGCTATTTAAAAATAGACCTTTGAATAGCCTTGTGAAGAAATTAGTAGTATTCCTGGTTTTCAGGGCTCTGAGTGGTAAGTCATATAGCCTAGATCAAAGAAGAGAAGTCTAGGAGGAGGAAAAGATTAGCAAGCTTGGAATGGACATTGGTTCAAAGATGCAATAACTGGTTAGAAAGTTTTGTCACATCATGTGTCGTCTCCAGCACCTCTCTGCCTCTCCTTTATGTTTTTGATTGGTCGCTGTTTCTCTGACAGGAATGGGTGACTGCCACTGACATCAGAGTCACGCTCAATCGCCTCAACACTTTCGGAGATGAAGTGTTCAATGATCCCAAAGTTCTCAAGTCCTATTATTATGCAATCTCTGATTTCGCAGTGGGTGGCAGGTGAGTAAGCAATTAACCTAAAGCTTTGACTGCAACTGATTGGAACTTTGATTTATAAGTGAATGTAGCTATTTATAACTATATTAATATTGTTAGACGTTTTCTGAACCAACATCAGGAGTGGTAATTATTTACATATATATATATTTTATTGTAGCAATATATAGACAACAAAACATTTGCCATTTCAGCCATTTTTATATACAATCTATCCATACCAACCACACTTCCCATGCATATGATACTGCATATGTGCAAAAGAGGCAGCCCCT
The DNA here is from genome assembly GCF_000296735.1 of Chrysochloris asiatica. Classification (NCBI taxonomy): domain Eukaryota; kingdom Metazoa; phylum Chordata; class Mammalia; order Afrosoricida; family Chrysochloridae; genus Chrysochloris; species Chrysochloris asiatica. Next base: position 2,823,389 of record NW_006408721.1, on the reverse strand, counting down.
TAAGGATCTTTTTCATGTCACATTGCTGCTGCTTATCCTGTAGGTGAGCAGTAAGATTTTCCAAGCCCTGTGTCAGATCAGCATATTTATTGAATTCTTATTGATCACTTAAGTACAAAGTATCATGATAGGCATGATGAAATTACTAAGGGAATTTTAAGATTAACCTTCTGAGAAGGCCCTGGTCTTCTAACACATTGCTATTGAGCAATCTCTACTGATGGCGACCCATGTGTGTCAGAGTAGAGTTGTGCTCCACAGGGTTTTCAGTGACTGATTTTTTTTTTTAGAAATAGACGTCCAGATCTTTCTTCCAAGGTAACCTCTGGGTAGATTTGAACCTTCAACTTTTATGTTAGCAGCCAAGTATATGAATGAACCATTTGCACCACCCAGAGACTCGCCCACCTTTAGAAGATTTTACAATTGAACGCACAGGTGACATTGAGTATGGGAAAACATAAATACTAATACAGTGCACATGTTTTAAATTCAAAGCTCAAGCAGCAGTTAAAAAGCTACTGGATATCAGACAATGATACAGAGCTCTCAGACTAGAGAAGCAGGTGGAGTCTGAACTGCATCTTGAAGAATCTATAGAAGTGAAGGCATCTAGGTTGGGGCTGGATGGGTATCTCTAAACACAATCATTTAGTGATAGAAGAGTTTAAGTCCACTTGACTCAAGAAAATCTCTTAGTTTGGGTGGCCAGAGACCTAGATAGCTGGGTAAGAATGTTGGACTTTATCTTCCCTGTACTAAGCGACAAGGTCTCAAGAGCAAAAAATTGTTTTTGTGTGCAGTGTTTTTGTGCATGGGGTCGATGTTCAGTGAAAGGTGAGTGAAGTATAAATAATGAGAAATCAGGCAAAGTTTTTGGAGTAGGGTAGATGTAATGGATGTACATGCAGGCGAGTGTGGGAGGAATGAATTTGGCAAGCAGGTGTGTAATAGCTGTGGAGTAAACTGTGAAAAGTGCCTTCCCTTCTTCAGTAAGGTCAGAATACTCTACAGTCACGATGGCACATTAACTGCTAACGTTTAATGACTGATGTGCCCACGCTTTCCTTGAACGTGTAAATGAAACAACTCCTTGATCCGTCCCACAGCCCTGTGGAATTGGCAGTATTATCATCCCTGTGTTACTTGCAACTGCTAACCGAAAGGTCGGTGATTCAAACCCACCAGCCCTCCTTGGGAGAAAGATGAGGCAGTGTGTTTCTGTAAAGTTTCATAGCCTTGGAAACACCTCAGAGCAGTTCTGTTCCATCTTGTAGAGTCACTGTGAGTCAGAATCAACTCAATGGCAGTGGGTTTGGTGTTTTTTGTTTTGTTTATGTTATAGGTGAGTCACAGAGCAGTTCTGTTATGGTGAGTGACTGTTAAACCCAGGCAGCCCAGCATCAGAATCTGGGTTCTTCTTAACTCCACACTGCTACTTGCTGACACATACATTTGACTTCAGAAGTGATCGTGCAGTCATCCCCAAAGATTGCCTGGGACTTTCTTCTCATGTCTAACGAATTTACATACCCTGTGAAGTAAAGCTCCTTTTGAGAGTTGTTGTTAAATGCCATTGAGTTGGTTCTGACTCAGAGCAACCCTGTTTAGGGTTTCTAAGGAGCAGCTGGTGGTTTTGAACTATTGACCTTGTGGTTCACAGTCCAGTGGTGATCCTGCAGTGCCATACCAGAAGCCCTTTTGTGGCTAGAGATTGCTTATTTAGTTTTTATTTCATACGTCAAACTCAAATAACTGTTGCTTAATCTTACCCAGTTGTTCAGTTTGTACTGTTAAATGGTAAAACTCAAAGACATTGTTAGGTTAGCTTTTAGTTCTCTTTGTCCATAGGCTTTTGGCATGCATTTCTGGGACTTTGTAGCTGTTTCATTATTTGAACCATGTATTCTCTCTCTCTCCAGGTGTAAATGTAATGGACATGCAAGCGAGTGTGGGAAGAATGAATTTGGCAAGCTGGTGTGTAATTGCAGACATAATACCTATGGAGTAGACTGTGAAAAGTGCCTTCCCTTCTTCAATGACCGGCCGTGGAGGAGAGCGACTGCTGAGAGTGCCAGCGAGTGCCTGCGTGAGTGCCCTGGGCATCAGTCTCTTTAACTGTCTTTATAGCTTCCAGAGATGGAAGAAGCAAAGGATGATTTCCTTTTATTCCTCCTTGACAGGAAAACTCTGGAAAGGCAGTGCAGCTTCTATGATTTTGAGAAAGTTGCTCAGTAAACTCCATGCACGTCACAGCTGGAAGCAATTGGCTATAAATATACGCACAGCTTGGACTTGTGTATATATTTGTGTATATGTGTGCTTCATGAACACTTGCCAGAACAGCATCTTCCAAGTTTCAAACTCTACCTAGATCAAAGTACTGAGTCAAGGATACTTTTCTAGTCTTTTCTTTGTTGTTCTTGAAAATATTCTCTTCCTACCAGTGCTCATTTACTCAGGCAGCCAAGGTCATTGGTTAACATATTGTCAGGCATGATGGTAGTTTTAGACTAAGATTGCTGTTCAGAACATTATTTCGCATAGGTTTTTTTTTTCCTTTTATCACATCAAAGAATGCAGTGAGAGAATTTTTCCTCTCCATCTGTGCGAAGTTGGGTGGCATGGGGAGGAAAAGTAGATCCTTGTGTTTCTAGGGAAAAGTACAATGAAAGGGATAATAGATCGCTTATCCCTTCATAGTGGCCCGGTTTAAGGAGCCCTGGTAGTGCAGTGGTTAAGTGCTTGGCTGCTAACTGAAAGTTGCTGGTTTGAACCCAACAACCTCTTCATGGAGGGAAGATATACCAGTTTGCTTCTGTAAAGATTATGGGTTTTTATGGGGGTAGTTCTCCTCTGCCTTACAGTATCACTGTGAGTTGGAATCAACTCAGTGGCAGTGGGTTTTATTGTGGGGATTAGTGGCTTGGTTTATAGAGGAAGAAATCTCAGGAGAAAGGAACCATGAGTCATGTAATCCTGATTTGCCAAGGACTTCTCTTTTACCAGCTGATAATGACAAAGCCATGGTATCTTTTTCAACTGTGGGTTAGAGCAGTGTACACATGGGAATTGTTCTGTTTCGTAGTCTCAGAACACCATATCATTTTGGTGGCATGGGCTAAGTTGATTGAAGGATAAAGTATGGAGGGCAGAGGGAAGAGAACTATTTAGTAAATAAGGGAAAGGGGACTGTAAAAGTTACACAATACAACTCTGATTTTGGTGCCAGTGATTCAAGTTTCTAAGTAAGTTTGCAAGTATTGTAGTGTGCAAGAACTGATTATAAAGGAAGAGAGGGGGGAAAAAAAGAAAATTAAAAAACAATTTACAATCTCCTCCTATCTGAAACCCAAATTTTAAATTATAATACAATAATTTTTAAGCTATATTAATTTTGCGCGAAGATGCTCTCTATACTTGGGGCAGAATCAATAATGCTAAAAAAATATTTTAATATAAAATACAGTAAAGAATTTCTGAGACTGCCGATGATTGTTCCTAAAACATGGTTATGCTGTGTAGGGTGCAATGCAGTTATATAACAGATGACCCAGTTGAAATTATGGCCCTCTCTCCATTGGGTGTCCAAATTTCCCTTTCATTTTGCTTCCATGTACAGAGGGGCTAATTTTAATCCACATGTTTGAGGTTACTTTTATTTGTATATACAGGTAATCTGGCATTTTGAAAGTTAGTGTCTTAACTTTACTTGAATCCTGGGGCCTAGAGTTACAGTAAATTGACACCATGTGCTTGAAGTTGATGCTAGAATAAATGTAAGAGTACAGGAAAATTAGAATTTGACTTAGCTTTTACTTGTATATGAATTTAGAGGCAGATTCCTTGCCTAAGTACAGGAATTCGTTGTAGGCTGTCTATGATAGTGCTGTTTGTCAAAAAGAATGTTCCAGTGATAGAAACCATAATATTAACAGACTGTTTTTGTTACGAAGGATGCATCCAGTGGCTATTCTTGTTTAACCATAATCTTTCTGTCACAGACATGTGGGAAATGATGGCTTGGTTTCCTTGGAATCCTTTAAGATACTGTTCTTAAAGGTACAGGACTCTTGACTCAACTCATATGTTTTGACCGACAGCCTGCAACTGCAATGGCCGATCACAGGAATGCTACTTTGACCCTGAACTCTACCGCTCCACTGGCCATGGCGGCCATTGTACCAACTGCCAGGATAACACAGATGGTGCTAGCTGTGAGAGGTGCCGCGAGAATTTCTTCCGCCTTGGGAACAATGAAGCCTGCTCGCCGTGCCACTGTAGTGCTGTTGGTAAGTGACACAGATCTGCTTCAGCCTGGTGGGTTGGTGGGTTTGAAAGACAAAGTAAGAGTTTTTATAACCCGAAAACAAAACTAAAAATTTGTTGCCTAGGTATTTGTACAGGTAAATATGGAAGTGTGTGCATTATTTTAATGTGTAAATGAATCAAGGTCTACCTGTGACCTCACCTTGACTCTTTAACCAAGTTGAACTTTCATTGGATTTTCTGGTGTATATATTTAAGTGTGGGTAAGCCTGAGTAATGGTTTTGTAAATAATTAGCAGTGGGCTCATAGAGACCATTTGAACTTTGCCTGTAAAGGTTAGCTGCTTATTGAGTGCCTCCTCGTTAATGATTTTGTTTACTCTAATCTCCTTAGAGGGCTGGATTGTTCTTGGTGTATTGGTTTGTGTTTGGAGATTCAGAGCACTCTTAGTCCCTTCTGCTGTTAACTGTTAGGCCTCTGTTTTAAATTCAAGCTGTGTAACTTGAGAAGCTTGTGCTTACCCGATAGACACTGACAGGTCCTGTGTGCAGTTAACGACTGGGTGCAGGGTGATTTTTAAGGAGCCTTGAAGGTGCCAAATGGTCACATGCTTGGCTGCTAACCAAAAGATTGGCAGTTCAGACTCATCCGGTGGTTTCTTGGGAGAAAGACCTAACAATTTGCCTCCATCAAGATGGCCACCAAAAAACCCAATTGGGCAGTTCACATTGTCAAAATTGACTCGACAGCATCTAACGATAGGGTAATTTATAGCAAGTCTTCAGCATTGATGAGTCAGTTCATCTTCAGGTATGTCTCTGGAAAGTGTCAGTGTCCTGAATTAAAGGAGTATGATTTTTGGAAAGTCCTGATTTCACAGTTGATGTTTGATCTCTCAGTAACTATCTGGAGACTGCATGTTGGTTTTAGGCATTGTAGTTACCAATTGACAAATTAATTTTACTTCCATATCTGGACTGATTTGTGGCTCACCCTAACAATGAGTTCTTTACATTTTAGGCTCTCTCAGCACACAGTGTGATAGTTATGGAAGATGCAGCTGTAAGCCAGGGGTGATGGGTGACAAGTGTGACCGCTGCCAGCCGGGATTCCATTCTCTCACGGAGGCAGGATGCAGGTATGATGTACTGAAACCACAAGAAACTTGCAAAATCTAAATGTAGCTAACTCATAATAATCAACTTTATGACTACCTGCAGCAGTGTTAATGAATGTTTCCCCCTCAAAAATGGTCAGCAAGATTCAAGATTTCTAGCTGTAACAATGAGCCAGGAGGGTTTTCTTTAAATGTGATGAGTATCCTTGATTCAAACCAAATCCAAATATAAACATGGTTTTGGGATTCATTTTGTTGTACATTTATTTTTTAATAAATCTATTACTATGTAATACTAATGCAAGAGCCACTGTGGAATAGTGGCTTATGAGTTGGGCTGCTAACCACAGGGCCAGCAGTTGAAATCCACCAGTCAACTCCACAGGAGGAAGATGAGGCTTTCTGCTCCTGTAAAGATTTAAAGCCTCGGAAGCCTTATACAGGGCCACTGTGAAACAGAACTGACTTGACAGCAAACCAACTCCAAAATAACACTAATACACAAAGTCACTGTCCTAAAAAAGAGTACTGGTCAATATTTATCAACTTCAAGAGGGTGCATATGATCAAGAACAGATGATATTGAAGAGACAAGTCTAAGCTGCACTGAAGGTATTGGCAAAAAAACAAGGCTTCAGAAATGGGCAGAATACCAACTGAAATGTTTCAACCAACGAATGCAGCACTCGAGACTCTCACTCATCTGTACCAAGAAATTTGGAAGACAGCTACTTGACCAGTCATTTGGAAGAGACTGCATTGGTGCCCATTCCAAAGAAAGGTGACCCAAAGGAATACAGAAGTCATTATACAGAATTGTCAGTATCATATGCAAGTTAAATTTTGCTGAAGATGATTCAAAAACTGTTGGAGTAATACATAGACAAGGAGCTGCCAGTAATTCAAACCAGAATCAAGAGAGAATATGGAACTAGGGATCTCATTGCTGATGTCAGATGGCTCTTTAAGCAGAGAATACCAGAAAAATGTGTGTGTTTTATTGACTGTGCAAAGGTGTTCCACTGTGTGGATCCTAACAAATTATTGCTAACATAATGGGAATTCTAGAAGACTAAATTGTGCTCATGAGGAACATGTATGCCTTAGACTGGGTTCTCTAGAGAAGTAAAACCAGTGAGGCTTATGTATGTGTGTATAAAGAGGAGTTTATATAAAGGAAATGACTGACAGTAGTAGAGGTGGGCTAGCTAGTCTTAAGTTCGTGGGTCAGATGAACCAAGAACGACAGAACAGTAGGCAGGCAGATTTAGGTAAGCTGGCAGACGGCTGAAGACTCCTAGGATCGTCAAGCAATAGAGCAGCCCACTGGCTCAAATCCAAATAACAGGAGGTCAGATAACAAGCCAGATGCAGGATCCAGACCCAGCAGAAAAGCAAGTAAGCTTTGCTTGGGTGTCCAGTGTATTGGAAACAGGCCACCTTCCCAAGGAAGCCACTTTTCAGCGATTGGCCGCATACAGCAGATCTCCTCATAGGGTTGATCACATATGTTAGATTTCATAATGGGGGATTACTGTGATTTAACTGTCAAAACACTTGGATTCCTGACCCAGTCACTTTGACACAAGCCTCAACCATCAAACCGTACATAGAAGCAGTTGTTAGAACAGAACAAGGGGATACTGAATGGTTTAAAATCAAGGAAGGTGTGTGTTGGGGTTGTATTTTTTCACCATACTTACTGTATCTGCATGCTGAGCTAGTAATCTGAGAGGCTGGATTATATGAAGAAGACCATGCATTGAGATTGGAAGAAGACTAATTAATAACCTGCATTATGCAGATGATGTAACCTTGCTTGCTGAAAGCGAAGAGGACTTAAATGCTTACTGATGAAGATCAAAGGCCACAGCCTTCGATGTGGATTGCATTCCAATGTAAAGAAAACAAATCCTCACAACTGGACAGATAAATAGCATCACAATTGTGAGGATGGTACAGGACTGTGTAGTGTTTTGTTCTGTTGTACATAGGGTCACGATTAGCCAGAACTGACTCACTGTCACGTATAAGTAACAACTGCATTAGTAAGTAAAACAGAAGGCTGGCTTTAAGAGTGGAACATCTCTCCTCCTGCCTCTTCTCTCACCCCACCCCCCCCCATCTTCCATCCAACAGGCCATGTTCTTGTAATCCTTCTGGCAGCATAGATGAATGTAATGTTGAAACAGGAAGATGTGTCTGCAAAGACAATGTTGAAGGCTTCAATTGTGAGAGGTAACTCATTTTTCTAGCTGTATCGTATTTTCTTTGCTATCATATTTTAAGTAAAACAAACCAACAAACTGGCTGTGTCTCCATTTCTTTCAGATGCAAACCTGGATTTTTCAATCTGGAATTATCTAACCCTCAGGGCTGCACACCCTGCTTCTGCTTTGGACATTCTTCTGTTTGCACAAATGCTGTCGATTACAGTGTTTATTTAATAACTTCTACCTTTCAGATTGGTAATTCTGATCTTTTCACCCCCCCTAGAACTATGAGATTAGATTTGAAATGTTTGCTTTTTTAAATTAGTAACTCTTTGAAGGTTTTTGATGGTGGCAACACTTAATATTATTCAGTATTCATGATTTTTCATGCTTGGTGTTTTTACTTAGTGGAAACATACATATTGTGTATGAATTTACCTTGGTGAATAGTGAACACAAATGTTATCTTAAATAAAGCAAAATAATAGCTTGAGGGATCTAGCATATTCAGGTACTGCTGTAGGATCCACTTACTCAGAAACTTACTGGGGAACTTATGCATGTGAGGTTCCATCATAGACTGTTTTGTAGTTATGAAAGAGTTATACAAGACCTGAATTTGGGATGTAATGGTACTATATTTTCATTCTCTGCTTCCAGATGAGGACGGGTGGCGTGTGGAACAGAGGGATGGCTCTGAAGCATCACTTGAGTGGTCCCCTGAGAGGCAAGATATTGCCGTCATTTCAGATAGCTACTTTCCTAGGTACTTCATTGCTCCTGGTAAGTAAGGCTAAACAGCAATCTGACTTGATGTGTGCTTTTCAAAATTCTCCTTCTCACATTCTTGCTCACCCTTGTGTTTACATTCCAGCGAAGTTCTTGGGCAAGCAGATGTTGAGTTATGGCCAGAACCTCTCCTTCTCATTCCGAGTGGATAGGCGAGATACTCGCCTCTCTGCAGAAGACCTGGTGCTCGAGGGGGCCGGCCTAAGAGTGTCTGTGCCATTGATAGCACAGGGCAACTCCTACCCGAGTGAGACCCCTGTGAAATACATCTTCAGGTAAGACTGTCTCCTGGGTCAAATATGTCGGAACTGTGAAAATGGTTTCTTTATCTAAGTATGTCTGGCCTAGAGGTGTATGTTTAAGAAAAGTTTATAGGTTATCAGGGTGACTTTGTGAAAGGGAGCTTCCCTTTGTTAATCAGTACCTTTTGTATTTGTACTCTCTGACCAACAATCGCCTTTCTGATATGGTTAGATTGTGAGAGTACTGCATTATTGGAGGCATAAGTGAGCAAGAGATGCTTCCCCAGCACCCAGAATTACACTTTCAGAGTTAGTTAATGTGATGTTTTCTTTCCTTCCAGGCTTCATGAAGCAACAGATTACCCTTGGAGACCTACTCTTACCCCTTTTGAATTTCAGAAACTCCTGAACAACTTGACCTCTATCAAAATCCGTGGGACATACAGTGAGAGAAGTAAGTTGTGCTATCACTTAGGAGAACTGCATAAGAAGATAGTTAGGTCAGAGGATCCACAATAGCACAAAAGTTTCTCTCTAAAGTCTTAATGTCACAACACTGATCCTTGAAAAATGGTATAAGTCACTTCATTATATATAATCATGGGTAAAAATATTATATTGCAGTTTCAAAGAGTTCCTTTCTAAAATCTAGAGAAAATTTGCTGAATTTCGTAAACAGTATTTTTTATAGTTAATACACCTACTGAGGTTGCATTGTACACAGATAGATACTTCTAAAAAGCCTCACAAAGTATATATATATATATATATATATATATATATATATATATATATATATTCAGGACTTTAACAAAGAAATAGCAGTACACATTTAACAGTAGCAGTTTATTCCAAAATGTTTTTGTTTTTTTTTTGAGGTTTAAATAATTTGTATAGCAGTACAATTTTTTTGTAAAATATAAATAGAAGAATGAATCATTATCTTAACTGATAACCTTACCAGATATCAATATCTCTTAAATAATACCAAAATGTTTTTATTTAAGACTAAAAATTGTGATATAGAGTGATGATAATTCAGATTTTGTTGAGAGTTGTAGATCTCAAGAGTTTTTAGAGGTACAATTTATGCCTGCCTAGTTGTGTGGCACTATGGGTTAATACATCAGAGTGCAAAGCCGTTTGAATTGCAAGGTTGGCGGTTCAAGCTCACCAGTTACTCCTCGGAAACCCTATACAGGGTCGCTATGGGTCGGAACCGACTCGACGACACTTAACAACAACAAGTTCATAATTTAAATTCAGGTGGGATATGTTCAAGGTCAGATTTTGCCTCTTGTGGACTTGTTTTCATTTTCATTTTCTTCAGTTTCAGTTTGAATTTGCATATGAGCAAATTGATGGTCTGTTCCACAGTCTGCCCCTGGCCTTGGTTTCACTCTTTCCACAGATATAGTCAATTTGATTTCTATGTAGTCTATCTGGTGAGGTCCATGTGTATAGTCATCTCTTATGTTGTCCAAAGAAGGTATTTGAAATGACCAGAAGAGTTGTGGGATGACATCAAGAACATCATACATGAAGAAAGCAAAAAGTCATTAAGAAGGAAAACATCAAAATGGATGTCAGAAGAGACACTAAATTTGCTCTCCAGCATAGAGATGCTAAAGCAAATGGAAGAATGAGGAGGTCCAAGAGCTGAACAAAAAATTTCAATGATCAGTTCGAGAAGATAAAGCCAAATATTACAAAAAAATGTGCAAAGATCTGGAATCAGAAAACCAAAAAGGAAGAACATGCTCAGCATTTCTCAAGCTGGGGAAGCTGAAGAAAAAATTCAAGCCTCGACTTTCGTTATTAAAAGATTCTCTGGGCAAATTATTGGATGATGCAGAAAACATCAAGAGAAGATGGAAGGAATACACAGAGTCACTGTACCATAAGGAAATGGTTTATGTTCAGCTGTTTCAAGAGGTAGCATATGATCAAGAGCCAATGATACTGAAGGATGAAGATGAAGGTGCATTAAAGGAATTGGCAAAGAACAAGGCACCAGGAGTTGATGGAATAAAAATTGAAATCTTTCAAGACAGTGAGGTGGCACAGGAGGCACTCACTCATCTCTGCCAAGAAAGGATGACTATCTGGCCGACTGATTGGAAGAGATCCATATTTGTGCCCATTCCAAAGAGAGGTGACCCAGTGAAATGCAGAAATCATGGAACTATCTCTTTGATATCCCATGCGAGTAAAGTTTTACTAAAGGTATTACAGAAACGGCTACAATCATACATTGACAGAGAACTTCCAGAGGTTCAAGTCGGGTTCGGAAGAGACCGTGGAACCAGGGATATCATTGCTGATGTCCGATGGATCTTGGCTGAAAGGAGAGAATATCAGAAAGATGTTTACCTGTGCTTTACTGACTATGCAAAGGCTTTGGATTGTGTGGATCATAACAAGCTATGGACAACATTGTGAAGTATGAGTATTCAGGAACACTTAATTGTGCTCATGTAGAACCTTACCTGGACCAAGAGGCAGTTGTTCGAACAGAATATGGGAACATTGAATGGTTTAAAATAAAGAAAGGTGTATGACAAGGTTGTATTCTTTCACCATACTTATTCAATCTGTATGCTGAGCAAATAATCTGAGAAGCTGGGTTCTATTAAGAAAAACATGACATCAGGATTGGAGGAAGACTCATTAGCAACCTGTGATATGCAGATGGTACAACCTTGCTTGCTGAAAGTGAAGAGGACTTAAAACATTTACTGATGAAGATCACAGAGCACAGCCTTCAGTATGGATTGCATCTCAATGTCAAGAAAACAAAAATCCTCACCACTGGACCAATAAACAGCATTCTTATCAATGGAGAAAAGAGTGAAGTTGTCAAGGACTTCATGCTTCTTGAATCAACTATCAACATTTACGGAAGCAGCAGTCAAGAAATCAAAGGACGTATTGCATTAGGCAAATCTGCTGCACAAGACCTTTTTAAAGTGTTGAAGAGCAAAGATGTCAGCTTGAGGACTAAGGTATGCCTGACTCAAGCCATGGTATATTCAATAACCTCATATGCATGTGAAAGCTGGACAGTGAATAAGGAAGACCATAGAAGAATTAATGCCTTTGAGTAATGGTGTTGGAGGAGAATATTGAAAGTGTCATGGGCTACCAAAAGAACCAATAGATCCGTTTTGAAAGAAGTGTAGCCGGAGTGCTCCTTAGAGGCCAAGATGGCCAAACTTCGTCTCTCATACTTTGGACATATTGTCAGGAGGGACCAGTCGCTGGAGAAGGATATCATGTTTGGTAAGGCAAGAGGATCAGAGGAAAAGAGGAAGACCCCCAATGAGATGGGTTGGCCAAGTGGTACCATTGATGGACTCAAGCATGGCAACACTAGAGAGGTTGGCCCAGGATCAGGCAGTGTTTTGTTCTGCTGTGCATCAGGTCGCTATGGGTTGGCACTGACTCAATGGCACCTAACAACAACAACAAATTCATAATTCTTTTAGTTTGGCACTGTGGGATTAAGCATTGGTCCACAAGGTTGGCGTGAACCACAAAGTCAGTGGTTCCATCTCACCAGCTGCTCCTTGGAAACCCTATACAGTATTGCTATGAGTTGGAACCAATTTGACAACCCTTAACAACAACAACAAAAGCCTCAAGTACAATTCTCCTGATTCAGGTTGCTTAACCTTCATTTCTTTTTATTTACTGCAATGAATTATTAAAGCTTTTTTATTTGTTGGCCACATTATGACAACTTCTAAATTACTGGTTATTGTTATAATTTTAGTTGAACAAGGCTATTTTAGGTATGCCATTTAAGATTCTTGACCTTTTTCCACAGTAACTTTAAATGAAGACTTGTTTCTGAGGGATGTGAAGTCAGTTGATGGTGTGGTATTGGAAGCAGCATCAGTGGCTTGGACATGCTCAACTGTTTTTAGATGCCTGTGTGGATATCTAGAAGAATATATCTTTTTAAGTAGTCAGAAATGTGGATCTCTGGAGCTTAGGAAAAAGTTAGGATTGAAGACCTCCGATTGAAAGTTGTCAACATATGGGCAATCATTTTTATATTTGGAAATAGAGCAAAAATCCATAGAAAGAGAAAAGAAGATTGAACCCTAGTAACACAGTTATTTAAGGTTCAAGTCCTAAGACCCAAGGGAGAAAAATATTTTTAAAGGAGAAGAAATAACTACTAGGTTTACAAAGATCACATTGTTGGACTTTGAATAGGGTAATAAAGGTGATTTTTTTTTTTCAAGTGTTGAATTTTGAAGTTAGATTGCACTGATTTGAGAAGTAATTTAAACATGAGGAAAATAAAGGCTATCTTTTTGAAGTCTAGTAGTAAAGGGAAGGAAGGAAAAGACATGGACTAATGTTGAAATAAGAACAAGATTGAAGGAATATGTTTTTAGAATGGGGAGCCAGTGTATGATAGAGTTAGAAGCATCTTAATCAGTGGAGATGTATCTCATGATTTTACTGGGCAAAGAAACACAAAGTCATATCTAAAGTTGACTGAGTTCAATGCAATCATAGAAGAGATGTCGCTCAACCTTAGTTTATGTAATTCAGTTTCCAAATGAGTTACGTAAACAACAAGAAATATTTTATAACATGGAGAAATATACTTTACCCATAAAATTTTAAGAGACTAGATTGGAGTGGCTGATTTATTGATGATGTTATAAAGGATTTCTCTCCTATAGTATACTCCTTCTGATGCTATCAAGGGCACCACTGGGTTGGATGAATCACTGGTGTGAGCTATATAAGATTTCTATTTTTATTTTCTAATAGACATGGAAAGGCATTATGACCTTTGGCATAATGACTTTGGAGAAATTGCATAGTTGTTAGATACAATCCTGAGTAGTAAGACTTGTTTCCTTGTTTTAGAGACCCTGGGTGATACTTGGCTATTAACCTGAAAGGTTGGTGGGTTCAGTCCACCCAGAGGCACCTTGGAAGAAAGACCCTGGTGATTAACTTCTGAAAAACCAGTGTTTGAAAACCTTATGGAGCACAGTTCTAACTCAGACACACATTGTGTTGCTATGAGTCAGAATGGACTTGATAGCAGCTGGTTTACTTTTATTTGGTTTTGCTGCTCTAATGCAGGACAAAAATCAATAACTTGTCACTTACAGACAGGTGCTTTCCCTACTTTCTTATTCTTGAACTCTACAGTCACTTTCTGCTTTTGTAGCAAAAGAACAGAAACAATGTTTAATAGCTACAGGTTCAAACTCTTCTTTCTCCCTTCTCTGTTACTCAGAGCTCTGCTTGTTCCACATGAGTGTTAAAATGAGTTTTATTTTTCACAATGGTGATTAGAAGAACTGTTGTTGTTAAGTTCTGTCAAGTAGGTTCCAACTCATAGTGACCCTGTATAGGATTTCTGAGGCTTTAAATCTTTGTGGGAGCAGAAAATCTCATCTTTCTCCCACAAAGCAGCTGGTGGGTTTGAACCACCAACCTTGTGGTACACAGTCCTATGCTTATCCCACAGAGCCACTGCACTAGAGAGACTAGCAAATTCAGGTGTATGTATGTGTAGGTAAAGAAGCGTTTTTCTGTGCCACCACTTCATTGTTCTAAATGCTGTTTTCTAACTCTCTCTTTTAGTGGCTAAGTTAAACTACTGACTACTTTTCCCTGGCATTTTGCATCTGGTTCCTTCTTAGCTTTATTGACTTTTCCTGAACTTCTGAGTAGCAGAAGCCAGCTGAATGATTGTCTTTTCTACACCTTCTACAGGTGCTGGCTATCTGGATGATGTCACCATGGCAAGTGCTCGCCCTGGGCCTGGAATCCCTGCTACATGGGTGGAGTCCTGCACCTGCCCTGTGGGATACGGAGGGCAGTTCTGTGAGATGTGCCTCTCAGGCTACAGACGAGAAACACCAAGTCTGGGACCGTACAGTCCCTGTGTGCTTTGTACCTGCAATGGACACAGTGAGACCTGTGACCCTGACACAGGTGAGAAGCTGATCTTTGGCAGCTGTTGCATCTCAGATGGGAATGATATGGTAATGGTCTTGTTGACTCTTACACGTGCTTGTTTTCTCATACCTGCTTTCTAAATAGGTGTTTGCAACTGCAGAGACAGCACAGCTGGCCCCCACTGTGAAAAGTGCAGTGATGGGTACTATGGAGATTCAACTCTGGGCACCACCTCTGATTGCCAACCCTGTCCGTGTCCAGGGGGTTCAAGTTGTGCTGTTGTCCCCAAGACAAAGGAGGTGGTTTGTACCAATTGTCCTACTGGCACGACTGGTAAGTCTGCTTCCTTCACCAGCTGTCAGTGTTCCATCCCATGGAAAGGCCTTGAAGAGGACTTGTGGGTCTTTTACTTGTCTAGAATTTTTAGTTTGGTTCATTGATTATGGCAAAAGTTTTGTAAGAAGCAGGTTTGCTATGGATTCCTAAAATGTCTAGTTGATTAGTAATTATTGTTGTTGTTAAGTGCTGTCGAGTCGATTCCTACCCATAGTGACCCTGTATAGGGTTTCCAAGGAGCAACTGGGTGAGCTTGAACCACCAACCTTGCAGTTCAAATGACTTTGCAGTCTGACGCATTAGCCCACAGTGCCTAACATTTAGTGTTTGCTGAAGATCAGGTACCATTTCGAGCACTTGACATGTTCAGTCTCACTAATCCTCTCAACCTTGTGAGGTCGGTACTGCCATTATTCCAATGGTACGGTGAAGATAGCTAAGTGAGGCACAAGGACAATACGTTACACATCTGAAACTGCTGGTCATTGGTGAGCTGGGATTTCAGCCCAAGCAGTCTGGCTCTGAAGCTGATGTGTTAGATCACTACAGTATATCCATTTCTCATCACATGAGAAGCCAGACTTAAGTTTTTAGTTTGTGGACCTGCTCTGCAATTCTTAATATAAAGATGTAGTTTTTAAAGTGAATTAATTCTTTTTCTTTAGTAGCCCTTTCAGTGTATCAGAAGTTATCACATTTAGTGGGAGAATACACATATTCATTTTTTTAAAGGTTTGGATAGCCCTGTGTTCCCATTCTACGTGTTTTTCTTTTTGAAAAGAACGTAAAACTGGATCTTCCATAGCAACTCAGAGAAGTACCTTGGCTGGCTGAGTGGGGAGACCAAGTCTTTTCTTTGGTGTCCAGGTCAATGGAGAGGTTTGGCTAGGCTTCTGATACCTGATTCTTGTCTAAAAGATACAGCTACAGTGCATGAATAATAAGCTTGTTTCTTTGTTAAGTTCACCAAGCTGATACTCTATTGCTTACATCTCATCAAAATACTCTTTTATCATTAGGAATCATCAAAGTATCCCCTCTTCATTTCACTACTCCACTAGCCCCACACCAAGCATAAGAGAATTGCAGTGATCATTTACTTAAGCGAGCTGAGCAAATAAGGAGTGGCAATTAGTGTGGAATTTCATATTTTTGATTCAGCCTCATCCTCCACGACCCACCCTGGCACTCACAACTCAGCTGAGTTGAAACATCACTTCCCCAGAAAGGCTTTTGTCCGTGAACTGTCCTTCACAGCTATCCAAGGTTATTAGGGCCCCTTACTCTGCAGCCTTAAGGAGCTCTGGTAGCATAGTGGTTATGAATCGGGCTGCGAACCGCAAGGTCAGCAGTTCGAAAACTACCAGCTGTTCCGCGGGAGAAAGATGATGCTTTCTGCTCCTGTAAAGATTTACAGCCTCGGAAACCCTGTACAGGGTCACTGTGAGTCGGAACCAACTCCATGGCACACAACACCAACAACACTCTGCAGCGTTAGCATATATTGAATATTCCTATTGACAGTACTTACTCTTAGTAGTAATTAAGATAACAGTAAAACTTTCTTTAAAAGTTTATTTTCTTGTTGAGAATACACATAGCAAAACATACACCAGTTCAACCATTTCTACATGGACCCACTCAGTGACATTGATCAAGGTCTTTGAGTTGTCCTGCCATTCTGCCTGAGTTGGCCTTCCTCATTGACATAATCTCACTGCTTTAGTTTCCTGTCTAATTTCTTGAATTGCTTGTCAAATTGATCCCATATTGATCTCTAATGGGTCTCATTAAGAACTACTGGTGTGGTGTTAATAGGATAAGCGCTGGATTACAAACCACAAGATCGGTGGTTCAAACACACTAGGTGTTCCTCAGAAACCCTCTACAGGATCGCTGTGATTCAGAACTGACTAGATGGCACTTAACAACAACAAAAATAGATCTCTAATAACAGTACTTGGTGAAAATATTTATTAACAGAATGCAAATATTAGACTTACTCTTTTAGAAGAATATATAAAAAAAGGAGTAATTACTGATAATCACCCAAATTTCATAGTGTTCTTTCACATATAACATACCTTTAAAACAAATGTTTATTGGTGAAATATTAGCAATATTTGTACTATTTTTTTCAGCAAATTTGAGTGCATGATTTTGAGAATACAAAGATGAGTGAAAGATGGCTTCTGTTCTTCAGCAACTACAAATGTGGCAGGAAATGCAGACAATCATAATTCACAGTGCTTAGTTCAGATATAGGAATGCATACAAGAGTACAAAAAGCAAAGAAACACGGTTGCCTCTTCCAATGCTGGGAGGGAAGATAAGGAAAACTGGGGCTAAAAGATGTATAAAAATAGCCTCAGTAACCCTACACAGGGTCGCTATGAGTCAGAACCAATTCGACAACACACTGCCGCCACCACCACCAGTTTGCCCAAAGTCATAGAAGTGTTACAGCCAGGAACTGAAACTAGATCCTAAACTAAGACAAAAAGTAGCCTAGCTGTAGCTGCCAAAATGGTATTTCTAAGTGAAACCTTCTCATGGGCTATCAGGTAGCTCTGATTTAAGTTTATCACAAGGTTTTAATTTAAGCAAACCCAAGCCAGTTCTTTAATTTCTTCCCCCTTTGTCTAGCCCCAATCCTAATCCTCCCCATGGAAAGGCCTTGAAGAGGACTTGTGGGTCTTTTACTTGTCTCACTCATCTCAGTAAATACACTGCCATTGACCTAGTTGGTTTCTGAGGAACAGCTGGTGGATTTGAACTGGCCAACCTTGTATTTCATAGTCCAGTATTTATCCTACAGCACCACAGCAGGAGTTCCAGCAACCTAGTTGGTAAAGCTAAAAACCTAAGGCTTGTCCATGATTCATCTTTTTTTCACTCCCCAGAAGCAACCAGTCAGCAAGTCTTTGCAATTTGATCTCAGATATGACAACTTTTACCACTTCCACTGCTACCACCCTGGCTGAAACCACTCAGCCAGGAGTTGCATCCTAATTGGTCTCTCTGTTTCACTCTGCTTCCCCACAATCTGTTCTCCACTTAGCAGCCAGAAGGATTCTTTTAAAATGTAAACATGATCCACTCACTTCTAATAGTCACCAGCTGCTTCTCTTTGCACTTAGACCCAGATCCCTTACTGTGACCCCTATGATCCTGGATGGGTTGCTTCTTGCTGATCCCACAGCTCATCTTGCTTTTCCTAGACTATTCATCCGTCAGATCTTGTCATGGAAAATGGTCCTTCCCTTTTCATTTCTCAGTCCATGCCGTCACTCTGTCATGTTCTATTTTGTTTAAATTTTTTTTGCATTTATCTTTACCTGAAGTAATCTTGTTTATTATATGTGTGTCTGTACCAACTTCACTGTAACGGTCATGAGAGCAGGGAATGTGTCTGCTGTGTTCATGACTTTGATCCTAATGACCTAGAATAGTGCTAGTATATAGTATGAAAAGCCAAAAGCAGACCACTGCCATCCCATCAAGTTGATTCTGACTCATAGCTACCCTATATAGGGTTTCCCAGGCTGTAAATGTCTACAAGAGCAGAAAGCCTCCTCGTGGTGGGATTCAAATTACTGACCTTGCAGTTAGCAGCCCTCTACGCCCCAAGGGCTTCTTATATAGTATGAGGCGGGCTTCAAAAGGTTTTTGGAAAAATGGAATTGAAAGTTAATAAAATATTTCCATGAAATTTTTGAAGCCCTCCTCACAGATGTTCAGTAGATATTCATTGAATGAATAATCGAAACACTGCTTATTGAGAAATTTTCAGCTCATCAAGGCCAATAAGGCTTTAATGATATCAAAAACAACTTGAACTAATAATGGTGGGATAAATGGAAAAGGAAGGATGAGAAGCCATGAATTTAGTAAGGTGAAAAGAGGCCTGGATTCTAGCTTTGTCTGGGTTACTGGCAGCCATTTGGTTGTGGACAGATTAATTAACCTCTCAGTTCCCTTAGCTCTAATAGAGGCAGTTACAATTGTTGATCTCTAACTCCTCCTTGAAAATGCTGCTTTGGTAGTTGTTGACACTGCTCAACAAGAACTAGCACGTGCATCTTTTTTTTTCCATAAGAGATAGATCCTGCTCTCACCCTACTGTATGGAAAACTTTTTCTAGTATTAATCATGGCACTTCATCATTTTCAATATCATCACCAAAAACACTCTACCATACAGGGATGAACCATCCCTCAGGACTGCAGAGCATCATGAACTCTGGGCCTGATGCATTTTTAGAGCCCTTTGGGTATCGTATTTCAGTGGATCATCAGAAGAATCTAAGGGGAGTAGGTCGACTGGAAGGAGTCCTGGTGGCACAGTGGTTAAGCTCTTGGCTGCCACTCAAAAGGTCAGAGGTCTGAACTCCCTAGCCACTCTGCAGGAGAATGATATGGTAGTCTGCTTCTATGAAGATTGTTGTTGTTGTTGTTAAGTGCCTTTGAGTCGGTTCCAACCCATAGGGCCCTGTATAGGATTTCCTAGGAGCGGCTGGTGAGCTTGAACCACCAACCTTGTGGTTCAAACAAGCTTTGTAGTCCAGCGCATTAATTACAGCACCAAACCAGAAGCCTTGGAAACCCTATGGGGCAGTTACACTATATACTATAGGGTAAGTAGAGCCTGAGTTGATTTGATGGCAGTGGATTTGGATTTTTTTTTTTCTTAGGCAGACTAGGTACTATCATCCAAATAATGACATGGAGCCTTGGAAAGGTCAGAGACATGCCTGAGGTGACTCTTGGCACGAGCTACAACTGTGGCCCAGGTCATCTGCCCCCAACATGGGTGCCACGTCCATCGTACCACATTTGCTCAACCTGATGGGGAGCAGACTGTAACCAGTGTAACTAGATTTAGACCACAACTGTCTGAGCTCTTTCATAACATCAGGTTGTCTTCCCCCCAGGTAAAAGATGTGAGCTCTGTGATGATGGCTACTTTGGAGACCCTCTGGGTGGAAACGGTCCGGTGAGGCTCTGCCGTCTGTGCCAGTGTAACGACAACATTGACCCCAATGCAGTTGGGAACTGCAACCGCATGACGGGAGAATGCCTGAAGTGCATCTATAACACTGCTGGCTTCTACTGTGACCGGTGCAAAGACGGGTTTTTCGGGAATCCCCTGGCTCCCAATCCAGCAGACAAATGCAAAGGTAATCAGCCACTGGATAGGCTTTGTCACAATTGGCACGTTTTTTCATGGGCATTCATTATGTGGATTCTGAAAATGCTGGTTCACTGTCTAATAGAAATATAGTGGAAACTACTTATATAAATTTCATGGTTTCCAGTAGCCACCTTAAAAGAGTTGAAGGAAACATATGGAATGAATTTGTAATAACATATTTTATTTATTGAAATTATATTCAACAATATAAAATTTGAGTGAGATTTTTTTTTATACTAAGGTTTCAAAATCCAGTGTGTATTTCATACTTAGAAGCACATCTCAATTCATAGTAGCCACATTGCAAGTCTTAGGACCCATGTGTGGCTAATGGCTACCAGATTAGATGACGCAAGTCTAAAGAATCTATTTTCAGGCTTTCCATTTCAATATTTCTGTCAAGTAATTGCATCTTTTCCTGTCTCTGTCTTTCTGCCCTAGGCTGCAACTGCAATCCGTACGGTACCATGAGGCAGCAGAGCGGCTGTAACCCTGTGACTGGACAGTGCACATGTCTGCCTCATGTGACAGGCAGGGACTGTGCTGCCTGTGACCCTGGATTCTATAACCTGCAGAGTGGTCAAGGCTGTGAGAGGTAAAACATTGGCCATTGGTGGAAGAAATGGTTGACTCTTATATTGTTAAAAACAAAAAACACCAACTTTTGTGCAAGTCATACTATACAAGGGGGTTTCAAAAAGTTCATGGAAAACTGGAATGAAAAGATAATGGATTTTTTCACAAACTGAAGCCTCCTCGTACTTGTAGGATTTTGCTCCAAAAAGTATGAGAGTGCCTTGTTGTTGTTGTTCTGTGCAGTGGAGTCGGTTCTGACTCATAGCGACCCTGTACAGTGTTTCTGAGGCTAAAAATCTTTATGGGAGCAGAAGGCCTCATCTTTCTCCTGCGGAACAGCTGGTAGTTACGAACTACTGACCTTGAGGTTCGCAGCCCGATTCATAACCACTACCCTGCCAAAGGTAAATCACCCTTTAGAGGCAATGGTGGAGAGTTGTAGTTAATAAGAGAGAAGAGTAGAGTGCAGTGACCCTGGATGTGCCAGAATCACTGAAGAACACTTTAAAAAAATACAAATTGCAGTCTTCTCTAAAATGCCTAGAATCAAACTCTTTCAGGGTGCAACTTGAGAATTCCTGTTTTCAGGTGCTCTTGGCCAGGTGGAAAGCAGTTTGGTATTTCCTCCCTCAAAAAGTTGAATGTAGACTTAACAGGCCAAAAAAAGCAAAGAGAAAAACAATCCCCCCTGCTGTCAAGTTGGTTGGGACTCAGAGCAACCCTACAGGGCCGCCTAGAACTGCTCCCTAGGACTTCTGAGGCTGCCATCTTTGTGAGAGCAGATTGCCACAGCTTTCTCCCAGGGAACAGCTGGGGGCTTCAAACTGCTGACCTGTCTGCTCACAGCCGAGTGCTCACCCACTTTACCACCAGGGCTCCTAAGACTTACCCTATGGCCCAACAATTGTGCTTCTATGTATTGTTGTTGTTAAGTGCCATCAAGTCAGTTCCAACTCATAGCGACCCTGTATAGGGTTTCCGAGGAGTGTCTGGTGGGTTTGAACCACCGACCTTGCAGTTCAAACCAACCTTGTGGTCCAGTGCATTATCTTGCAGTGCCACACCAGGACTCCTATGTATTACTCAATAGATTGGAAGCAAGACCTCAAACACATACTTTGCATACCAATGTTCATTTCAGCACTACTTTTAATAGCTAAAAGGTAGAAACAACTCATCACCAGATGAATAGATAAATAAAATGTGGCATACACATACAATGAAATTTTATTCAGTCATAAAAAGGAGTAAGTTCTCATACATATTATAACATTAATGAACCTTGAAAGCATTGCGCTAAGTGAAGTAAGCCAGACACAAAAAGAACAATGTAATATGATTCCACTTTTATGAAATATCTAGGATTGACAAAAATACATAGAGACCAAAGTAGATTTGTAGTTAGCATGGGGTGTCTGGAGGAGAGATCCAGGAGTTATTGCCTAGTGGATACAGAGTTTCTGTTTGGAGAGATGAGAAACTTGGAAACTAATGGGATGGTGCTTGTACAAAGTGGTGAGTATAGTTAATACCACTCAGTGGTACACTTGAAAATGGCTAAAATGGCACATTTTATGGTATGTGTGTGAGGCCTTCAAAAAGCTGTGGAAAAATGAACATTTAAAAAACTGTCAATATTTTACATTGCTACATGTATGAACTACATAGAATTATAATACTATGATTGTTTAAAAAAAGCCAGGAAGTGATTCAGTGAACTAAGGTTGGCTTGTCATTAGTTTTTTAATAAATGGTTTTATACCTTGAAGTGCTGGTGTGGCGCTTTAGGGTAAGCACTGGACTGTTGACCACAAGGTTGGCAGTTCAAACCCACCAATTATTTGAAGGGAGAAAGAGGAGACTTTCTGCTCCCATAAAGATTTACAACCTAAGAAACCCAGGGTCGTTATGAGTCGGCATTGACTCAATAGCAGTGAGTGAGTTTTTATACCTTAGTATAATTCATGAACTTTTTGAAGCCCCCTTTTATATTTTACCACAATTTTAAAGGAAACAAAAAAGCTCTTGGTCAGTTCCAGTGCATTGCCAGATTGGAGAGCCTCTGGTAGCATTAAAAGGAAGTTCTGAATAGAACTCATGACGATTGCATGGCATTCAAGGGCTTAATGACCATAAACATTCTCTCTTTATCACCTTTAATAGTCTGTCTTGTAATACAAATGATATCAACGTTATTCTGGTGGGAAGAAAAAAGAGTTTTCCTGAAGTCTGCTTTTTTCCTCCCCTGAGAAATGCTGTGTGTTTGTTTTCAGGTGTGACTGCCATGCTCTGGGTTCCACCAATGGTCAGTGTGACATTGCCACCGGCCAGTGTGAGTGCCAGCCCGGCATTACTGGTCAGCACTGTGAGCGGTGTGAGGTCAACCACTTTGGATTTGGACCTGAAGGCTGCAAACGTAAGTAGCAAATACCAAAGAACAACGAACGGTGTTACTAGGGTCCTTGTCACACCCCCCACCTACTGACCTCCTCCCATACCAGACTATACAGAGTCCTTAGTTATGTATTATCAATTTTAATCAGAGTAATATGTGACAAATATTAATGTAATATTTCTTAGGTTATATGAAAATAACAAAATTGTTTTATAAAATCTTTCTACATTGAATTCCAACACCATTAGTTACATTATTAGTAACTGAGCCAAAGCCGGTTTTGATTTTTCATCTGCTTTTCCTTTGATTACTATACTTCACTATCAAAGAAGTTATTTATTTATTTTGGTCTTTGCCCTTCTTTTATTCATTCATCCAGTAAGTTGTTTTTGGTTTTTTAAAAAATATTTTATTGTGAATTATGTGATAGTTTCTTTGGGAGAACATTAACTTTATATTCATCCTATCGTATATCGTTTCATTGCCATGGTTACAATCCCCTCCGTGCATCATCACCCAACCAAAGGGTATATACCCTGTGAGCCTGCCCCCTGGTCCTCAGCACACAACCCCTCTCCCTCTCTGGGTCTAGAGTTCATAGCCGCTCCATCTCTCCACATCATCGTCTCTGCCTCCATCTCTGGTGTCGCTGCTTCTCTGAGTAGGGTCTCACACTCCGCTCTTCTCCCTTGATGGTCCCAGGACCTCTATTCCTGGACTGCAAAGTCAATCACTCCCCTCCTTTTGCTACAAAACATCCACCTCAAAGAAGTTATTGGTGCAGGTTCATAAATACTAATTACCACAGTATTGTAGCTAACACACAAGAAAAGTGGACATAATCAACAATTTAAAAAATACCAACAGCAACAAAAGCAACCATGCATGCTTGTAGTGTGTGCAGATGATGTGAAGCATCATTGTAATCGAATAATAATGACAGCTCTGACTAGAGGCCACTAGAGGGATCAAAGAGTGTATCAGCATAGAGCTTTAGCCTTGGCGCTATATTGATACATGTAAGCTGGGTTTATAAAAGGTGTTTTTGTTGTTATAAAGTACAGGGATTTTTTAAATAAAGCTTTCTTTGTGTACTGAGTGATCGTTTACATGGGAGAACATTGATTTTGCACTCATCCTATTGCATTTTGTTTCATTGCAATGATTGCAATCTCCTCCATGCATCAGCCAGCACTCAACCATATTTGCTTCTAGTCCCTCTGGGTTTTTTTGTTTGTTTTGTTTTTTGGATGTACACAAAAACACTCAGGAATATATAAACATTTAAACAACCAAAAGGCACGTTCTGCAAGCCTGCCTCCTGGCCACCAGCACACAGCCTTTCTCTTTCCATGAGTCTGGAGTCTTCAGCTGCTTTCTCTCTCCATGTCCTCATGTCTGCCTCCTGGTGTCACTGCTTCTCTGATTAGGGTTCTATGTTCCACTCATGTTCTTATTTCTTGATGGTCCTAGGGTTCATCAAGTCCAAGACTCTGTTCTTGGAATGTAAGGTTAACTACCCTTTTTGTTACACCACTTCTGCCTTTACGGTTGTAACCATTGCAATTAGTCATAATAATAATAATTACTCACTATTGAATCAAATTAATCCTCTCTCCATCTTCTTTCACCTAGACCACAGTGATATTTTTATAAAAAGTGATAATTTCTGCTGCAACACTTCACAAAACTGTTATGATGATTTTGATGTCACCCAAACTGATGGTCTTAGCCAGTGCAGTCTGCATCCATTGCACCCCCTGAGTGACTCTATTGCCAAACCACACCCATTTCCATCAAGTTGATTCCAACTCACAGGGAGAACAGACTCTTAGGGTTTCTAATGCTGTCATCATTTAGGAAATTCCCCCTTGGAGCTGCTTGTGGGTTTTACTCACTGACTTTTCGTTAAGTAGCCAATTAGCGCTTAACTGATGCTCCACCAGTGTTCCTATGCAGCTTCAGGTCTCCTCTAATTCATTTAGAATCGTAAATTCAGAAAGGGCCTTGCCAGCCTCAGTCTAGCCACAGCTGGCTTACAGTCATGGCTGCGTCTCGCTCTAATACTTTATTAGACAAATCATATCATTTTTTTCTAAAGATCTGGAGCTGGAGGACTCTCCTTTGGGGTTTTTTTTTGCAACCACTTTACTTTTGTTTTCTTTAATAGAGTTTCTGATTCTTACCTCTTTTCCATCTTTTATTTTTTCAAAGAGCAGTCTCCCTTTGAATACTGAGCTCTCCTATTATGCTTTAATGAAACTTTTTATAATTGATGACATTCTTAGTGTAGATAATTAAACAGTAAAGGATATTCTGTTCACAGTGTGTTTGTTGACTTACTGGCTACAGTTGCTTCCCGCCTTGGGGCCTTTTTGGTATGGTTACGTATAAACATCTGCTTCTCCTTAGCAAAAACACTTGACTGGTATTAGCTTGCAGAACAGTTTGATTTTTTACTTTCTGAATGTCTTCATTTCTCCTGTGGAATGTAACATAAGTCATTAACTCAGTTGCAGAGAACAACATGAGTGACTGTATGACAAAATAATACAAAATAAAGTATTCCCATTTGGATTTTCCGATTCCTTAGTGACAGAATAGATTAAACAGTAGAGAGATGATGGTAGAGGCAAAGTCTTGAGTTGTGTGAAGAGAGCATAGATTAGTTTCATAGAGTAGTTTCTAAAGTGATCAAGTAGCAGGAGATGTTCCCCAGAGGATGGATGTTTTCCTTTACAACTTAATGTTTGCTTTAAGAATGCCTGTGTTCTCTTTTAAGCAGACTTAATCATTTAAATTCTTATAAATTGGCCCGTTTTTAAAAGGCTCTGCTTATAATGATAATACAGTCAGCTTTGATACCAACCTGAGTTCATACTCAAGACGTGCCCTTTCTTTTTCTCCTTATGTATTCTTCTCCCTTTACTCTGCAGCATGTGACTGTCATCCTGAGGGGTCTCTTTCACTGCAGTGCAAAGACGATGGTCATTGTGAGTGCAAGGAAGGCTTTGTGGGAAATCGCTGTGACCAGTGTGAAGAGAACTATTTCTATAACCGCTCTTGGCCGGGCTGTCAGGAGTGCCCAGCATGTTACCGGCTGGTAAAGGATAAGGTGAGCTCTCAGCAGTGCACTCAATGAGTCAGCACACATTGAGCACCTACTCTGTGTTAGGCTCTGCTGAGGCAATATGGACCTGGTGAACATGGTCCCTGCTCTCAAAGACAAATAATACAACTTAAATACAGGTGCAGCATTCCTAGGAAACCTAGTGAGAGCCAACATGGCATAAAGTGTAGAAGCAGTTGTCACTCATTTATATGGGAAATTTTTTGAGTAGTTTCAGACCCAAAAAGTAACCTAACAAAAAGCTCATAAAATCTAAAAATAACACTAGCTTATAATGTTCACAGACAGACACTGTTCAAAGCTACGGAGGCTTGATGCTGAGATGTTGTGTGTACAAGGAGCTTGGCAGCACCAGTCTTACTGATCAGGGTGCACACTGACTTTTTAATAATTTGCTGTAAAGTAAACATTAGTTTTGGTTTTTACCTTTCTTCTTAAAAGCAAAACTTCCCTATGGATGGTTAGCAAAACAGATACTAATTTAGGTTTTTTGTAAAAGCGAAGCGGTGTAAAACAAACATTCAAAAAATAAGAGATACCTGTACACAAAAGATACACTAGTTAAGTGCAATAAAGGCTACAAAGAGAATAACTGGAGGGGACTAGTTTATATAGGATTCACCAGGGAAGTTCATTTCAGGTGAGATTATAAAGATAAAAAGAAACAAGCCAAATGAGAAACAACGGGCAGGGAGTGTGTTGTACCAGGCAGAAAAAGCGTAATGTACAAAGGCCTCAAAGAGGAGGTTAGCTGGAGTGTGCTGAATGAATGAAGAACGGTTCTTGATAAGACTAGAGAGGTTGGTAGGGACATGTAGGACCATGTTGACCACATTAAGAAAGTTAGATTTTATTTCAGATCCAATGGGAATCTGCCCAAGAGTTTTCAGCTAGGAAATCTAGTTTCTATATTAAGAAGAACATAAACTGCTAAATGTAGATTGGTGGTTAGAAGTGGAGGAATATGGAAACCTGGATTGGATAAATATGTGTGTTTGTGGAAGGAGAGTCTGAGTGGACAAGGATAGGGAAAAAGAAGAATCCAGAATAGGTCTTAAGGTAGATGGAGGCTTTATTTAGTGGAATGGAGATGACTCAGAACAGACTATCAAGGGTATACACTTTGATGTGACATTTGAGATACCTATCGGAGGACCAAATGGAAAGATCAGGGAGGTAGTCTAAAATTCAGGGAGAGGCTAAGGCTGGAGAACCATCAGCATGTTGTATTTAAAGTCAAAGATGTGGTCCTGACCATTTTTCTTTTGAAGATAAATACGGAAAAACTGCTTGTATTATTGGCTTAAAAGTAGGCATACCTTGAGTGACTAGACGTGCTGATTCAAAGAGTGCTCACACTCTCTCTGCCGGAGATATAGTCTTGAGTGTCCTCTTTGTCCTTGTTTTTCCTTCATTACATCTAGGTTGCTGAACACCGCGTGAAGCTCCAAGAGTTAGAGCGCCTCATAGCAGAACTTGGAACTGGGGATGAGATGGTGACAGATCAAGCCTTTGAGGACAGACTAAAGGAAGCAGAGAAAGAGGTGATGGACCTTCTTCGTGAGGCCCAGGACATCAAAGGTAAACATGACTGAATAAGGATTACATATCAGTATTTAGATATGGTTTGTAATTCTAGGTTAATTAGTACAGTTTTGTACAATTTTTTGCTCAACTTTTGAACTATTTGTAGAACATGATATTTTTTGTTAAAATTTTTTAAAATGAGAACTTGTCAATATATGTATAAGATAATTTTCTAGTGCATCAAAATATTTAAATTCCAAGCGTTTTATAACTCTAGCCCATTATAAGAAAGATTCCTTGGTGGATAGTGCAGTTTGCACTCAACAAGCTCTGTAGGACAAGCACTGGTCTGCTAACCAAAAAGTTGGCAGTTCTCAGGGGGGTCAGGCCTGTGGGGTGTACCCTTTGGTTGTTTGATGATGCCTAGAGGTGATTGTAATCATTGCAGTGAAACAGAATACCATAGGATGAATGTAAAACTGATGTTCTCCCATGTAAACCCACATAGTTCACAATAAAAACTAAAAAAAAAAAAATACTCGGCAGTTCCAATCTTCCAGTTGGCTCTTTAGAAATCGTATACAAGGTCTCTGTGAGTCAGAACCAACTCGAAGGCGCTTAACAACAACATCATAACCTAAAGGGTAGTAGTTGAGACCTACTTAGTATCATGGGAGAAAGGTCTGGTGATCGGTTCCTATGAAGATTACAGCCAAGAAACCCTGTGGAGCAATTCTTTCTGTAACACATGTGGTCACCATGTTGAAATGGACTTGATGGCACCAGCAAGACTTCACCCAAATACAAGACATTTAAAAATAATTTTCAAAACATTAGAGGTATACATTTTTAGTATGCATTATTTTTAAATAGAAAATCTGAACTTTGGTTTTTATGATTCTAATAAGTGAAACCATATTTTATGTACACTGTATTACTTTAGCACTAATATAAGGAAAACTTACAGTCTTCAAGTATGGAATTATGGAATGAACAAATGTTGAAGATAATATTTGGTATTTATGAATATGAAGATTAGAAATTAGTGTCCACTTAGAAGTTTCTTGTCTAATTAGCAAACAGATGTGTTTAATCGCATTTTATGTTGTTCTTAAGTGCTGTGAAGTCAGTTCTGACTCATGGCAAGGCTTCCAAGGAGCAGCTGGTGGGTTTGAATTGCCAACCTTGCAGTTCAAGCTGAACTTGTGTTCCATTGCTTGTGCTACAGAGCCACACTAGGACTCCTTAATAACATTATATAAAAATATATATTTAATATATCATGCACATATTTAAGGTCCTTGACATCTAGATTGATAGCCCTTCTCCACATTATCTCACGAGACTTATCCATAGCAGAGAAGAGGTTGATTTAAGAAATATATATGTGTATATATATATATATATTTTTTTTTTTTTAATAATTTCATGGACTTTATAGGAAGCTTTATCTGACTCCTGGTGTGGTGCTGTCGGATAAGCACTGAATGGACCAAAAGGTTGAACAGCCTGGTTGGCGGTTCAAACCCACCAGCCACTCCTCAGAAACTTATACAAGGTCACTATGAATTGGAACTTAACAACAACATGTGCAAGTTGTTGTTAGTGCTGTCGAGTTGGTTCCGACTCACAGCAACTATGTGTAGGGTTCCAGGGGAGTGACTGGTGGGTTTGAACCACCGACCTTGTGGTTAACAGTCTAGTGTTTATCCTATCGTGCCACACCAGGTGCCAATAGTATGCCAGATATTGTGCTAAACACCAAGAATAAAAAGGTGCTTACTGTTGACTGAAGCTATTTTTGCATTGACGCTTTCCAGCATTGAGATTCAGGTGTATCCAGAATACACAGAAACACATAGCAAGTGTGTATTTACCTCAGCACTCTCAGAACATCACCGATGGACTTCAGTATTGAGTTTATGCATCTGCTTTCTTGTGAAGCTCATTTGATAGGGCTTCCTGTTAGAGCTGATGTTGTTATTAAGTCCTGTAGAGTCAGTTCCAATTCATAGCGACCTTGCAGTCTAAGCAAACCTTGTGGTCCTGGTCCAGTGTTTATTCTACCAGCGCCACACCAGGACTCCTGTTAAGTATATAGCTTATTTTTGTTGAAAATGTGCCTAGTATATAGAATTTTACTTTAAAAAAATTATTGAAGTATGAAGTAGAGAAAGACAATGATTGGATGTTTCTGGTTTTGGCCAGTTTGATTTTTTTTGTGTAAGTCTAGAAATTGTTCAGGTAAATTTTTGGAAAATGGAAAATAAAATGAGAGCTAAATAGCCTACTTTCACTTTAGATTCAGTTTCATTTTTTAAATTTTGCTTATTACATGTAAGTTTCTGGTGGCACAATGGTCAAGCGCTAAGCTGTTAACCAATAGATTGGGGACCTGAACCCACCCAGTGGCTCTGCAGGAGGAAGACTTGACCATCTGCTCCCGTAAAAGTTGCAGCCAAGAAAACCCCGAAGAGGTGGTTCATCTCTGTCATATAGAGTCACTGTGACTCAAAAATCGACTTGATGGCACCTAACAATAACAACACAGATTTAAGTGTTAACTATGTTGTTTAAACCAGTGTTTATTTTTAAGGTGATCATTTTTTCAGCAGCAGCATTTGACATATGTTGTTCCAGTAATGTATTCTCTTAAAACTACAAATTCACAGCAGTCTTACCATGTGCATTGGAGGAGCGAATATTTGGGTGTCCATATAAATTTAGTTGAGACCTTGAATTTAGCACACAATTCCGGTATAAGGAAAGTCAGTCAGCTAACGTTGCCTTTTTTTTTTTTAATGTATAATAATTTTATTTTTCTCACTTTACTATTTTGACATTTTACGTACAAATATTTTTATCTGAGTAAAAATAGAGAATAACTTTTATATAAAACTACAAAATAATTTTCAACCACAAAGAAATATGTAATGGTTACTATGACAGCATAAGTGTCTTTATTTAATGAGTAAAAATGTATGCAGAAGTCCTTCTTCCTTTTACAAAAGATTGAAATTTTTTTTTTCCTGCAGCATTGCCATTTTTGTAAGCTCCAGACATTCGAGCACAGCCCCAACTTATATATGGGTCCTTTCAGCTCCAACTATCACCTTCCATCCTTTGCCCAAACAAGAAGTTAGTCTGTTGGGTAGATACTCTGAAGGGAGCTTCCTGAAAGGTGGAAATCATATTGAGCTGCAGCTTCTGAGAATTCTGGGAGCAACATAGTGAGGTGGGCGGTAAAATCCATTCCCACGAAGGCTCAGTTGTGAAGTTCCTGGCTGACCTTTCCTACTTAGGTTGAAATTAGCCAGAATGAAAATATCTTCATAATGATTTATCTTTTAATACTATCCCTAAGTATTTATTTATAGTTGAAACTCATGTTTATTCTGAAGATTTGAAAGGAGATACATGGAGCAGTTAGTTAGGTCTTGCAAGTAGACACTTAGAAGTGGAAAAGAATTTGAAGTGATCCTACCAGTTAGGTTATTTATTCTCATTTCAGATATTATTGCTTCTTTAAAGAACTTGCTAGAGAGGTAAATCTCTGTTATATTCTTGACGGTCTGAGGGCTTCTGTAACTTCATTGGCAACTCTGCTTCCTAAAATCTAAATTTAAAGTTGTTTTTACTCTGTGTTTCTGAAACATATTTAGTTGATCAAAGGGTTCTCTAAGTAATTCTGTATGCGAGGCCACCATGTAGGCAAGAGTTGTGCTGTACACAACCTTCATGGGTATACTTGACGGCCTTGCGTCCAAGTTGCTGATTTCCAAACCTGCATTGATCTTTGCTGCTCTTACCGTTGTACAGTTCTTGGAGAATTTAGACCCCCAACTTTGAACATTATACTGAAATAGGAATCTACTCAGTTTTTAATAGGACACATAATGATTCTTATGTGAGGGGACTTCAAAAAGTTCATGGAAAACTTCTGTTATCTTTTAATTCCATTTTCCCACAAACTTTTTGAAGCACCTATGTGTGTTAGCATAACAGCATGATATATGACAGTTTTCATGATGACTGGCTTGTGTTTACATGGATTTGTATTTATCTTTTGATTATTAGGACCCAGATATAAGGTATAAGTTGAATAAGCATTATAACTCAAGAACAGTTTGAAGAATTATTCAGAAAGTGGAAATGAATTGGAAAGACATTACATGGAGACACCGGGGGTTGGAGAGCAGTGCAGGAGTCTGTCATTCAGTTTAAAATACAAACAAATATAGTCCACTGCACTTTAACATCTGTTTTCAACCTCAATTTTTCCTCATTTTAAAACATCCAACTCTCAGGATTGGCAGTGCTTTAATTACCTTGTCTTTTTCATCCTTAACGTTTAGCACGTGCTGAATGTCAAAGTCAATTTTCCTTTCCTTCAGCAAATATTTCTTGGGTGGCTTCTCCTTTGCCAGTGACTACACAAGATGGGCTGTAGTGGCCAGTGAGGAAGGGAATCTCATGGTCAAGTGGGACAGGCAGGCCACACGCATCAAGCAGTGTGCTGAGTGGAGCCGTGAAGGTACATCTTGTGAAAGTGAAACTGTGGGCTCTGCTTGTGGCTGAGGGAAAAGCTCACAGAAAGATATTACATGTAGCAGAATGAGCATAAGTAGAGTCTCCTGGTATAAACAGCTGCCTCAAATGTTGTGTGGGATGGTATGTAGCCCCTTCAGAGAATTTGATGGTCTGTCTGCTCCGTTGCCATTGCAGATGTGGACCAAAATTTGATGGATCGTCTCCAGCGAGTGAATAACACTCTATCTAGCCAAATTAGCCGTTTACACAATATCCGGAATACCATCGAAGAGACTGGGAATTTGGCTGAACAAGCACGTTCCCGGGTACAGAGCACCGAGAAGTTGATTGAAATTGCCTCAAGGGAACTTGAGAAAGCGAAAGTCGCTGTTGCCAATGTGGTGAGTGATTGGAAAGGTCTGAGGTGGCGAGATGCGGGTCCCATGACAACATGTAGCAAGTCTGTCATTGGTAGTGCAGTGCTGCGGCTGCTAAATTCACTCCTTGCCTCTTTTGATTTGCCCTACACATGAAGCAAGCAAGCCACATTTCCCATAGCTGTGTCTCAAGCTTTGATCCTTTTGTGGCACTAGGCAAGTTCATCTCACTTTTCACCCTTTACTGAAGATAGTAATAATAATCCACAATCAAGAATGCTAATATTAACTAAATTCCTATTACTAAATTTAAATAATTTACCCCTCTTAGATAAATGTTTATTTGTTTTCAGTCAATTACACAGCCAGAATCTACAGGGGACCCAAACAACATGACTCTTTTGGCCGAAGAGGCACGGAAGCTTGCTGAACGGTAACCTCCAGAATTTTGTTTAGCCATTAAATTATAGCTACCTGTGTCGTACGTATGTGCTGTCCCATCCCCCAAACCACAAACCCCATAGCTTGAGAAAAGCTGACATGTTCCCAGGCGAGTATACTCTTTTTCCTTTGAAATGACAGTATTTACTTTGAATGTTAGAATGTAAGGACTTAGAGAGAAATTATATTTGCATATCTTACAAGAAATCATAACATTTTAGAATTTTAACCTCAAAGTTTTAAAGTTGGTATTTTAAAAATATCTCAGTAGAATCTGAGTTATTAATATTTTAAGTGTTTTTTTTAAGTGAAAATGTTGAATTTTCAAGTGTCGTTTGAAACATTTCACTAACCCTTAGCACATTTGAAAAACAGCTAAAGAACATAAACTATTTTTTTTCCTAACTTTTTAAAAAGACTTTTTAGTGTAAAGGGGTTTCTTTAGAAGACTTTATATAAAACCATAAGTTTTTTTTTAATAGGTATCTAGAAAAGTAGGTTCCATGTGGACAGGCATTTCGTGTGTTTTGTTCATCGCTGAAGCCCCAGTGTCTAAACCAGTGGCTGACATAAAGTGATGGTGCTGGTGGTTGTGTGCCATCAAGTCAGTTCTGATTCATAGCGACTCTGTATAGGGTCTCTGAGGCTGTACGGTTTTATGGTAGCAGATTTGTTGTTGTTGTTGTTAAGTGCCATTGAGTCGTTTCCGACCCATAGCGACCCTGTACAGGGTTTCCGAGGCTGTAAATCTTTACGGGAGGAGAACGCCTCATCTTTTTCCCGCGGAACAGCTGGTAGTTTCAAACTGCTGGCCTTAAGGTTCGCAGCCCAATTCGTAACAGCTAGACTCATCTTTCTCCTACAGAGTGACTAGCAGATTTGAACTGCTGACCTTAAATCTATGCTACCAGGGCTTCTTTGACACATAGTTGTTGTTGTTAAGTCAGTTCTGACCCATAGCATCTCTGTGTAGGGTTTCCAAGGCTGTAAATCTTTACGGAAGCAGAAAGCCTCATCTTTCTCCCACAGAACTGTTGGTAGTTTCGAACTGCTGACCTTGAGGTTAGCTGCCCAACTTGTAGCCACTACGCTACGAGATAGTAGGTACCCAATAAATGTTCATTAAATACATTGCAGCCTAGCTCACAAACCTTATTTATAATTGTAGTTACCTTTGACCTAGAGAGTAAGGGCACAGGGTGCTTAAATAAGTCTGATGTTAGAATTTCAGCTTCTGTGTATATATGGTCAGTTACTTTGACTTCTTCCCTTAATATAAATTCTCTTTGTTTTCTGTGTAAATGTGAATATGTGAGCTGTGTAGCCTAGGTCATAGAACATTCATGGTCTTATTGAAAGAAGACAGCTGAAAACATTATGGAAAGCTCCCAAGAGTATTAAGTCTTGGAGATAAATTAATTCTGGTATGCGTCATCCAAGGATTGTGAATGCAAATGTATCATACCCAGAAGAATGGCCATGTATTGCAGTGTGACCTGCAGTTTGAAATTTTGTTGCTGGAAAAAAACCGTAGTGGTTACCCGAGCTAAAATGCATTGTTTGGCTGGAATCCCGTTGACATGGTCACTGCCATTTGGTATCGAGTTGCTTTTCCTGGCAAAGTAATTAGGCTACACGTGAGAATTGTGCTTGTGAGAAGTCTGAATCGGCGAGGTCGTTTTAAGACTTAGAATAATTGAATTAAACTTGCAAATTGTTGTTGATAAAGATTAGGTCTGGGATTTATTTTTTGACTAATTTCTTGTTGGCGTGCAAGGTTTAATTTGTAAATTAGTCTTAAACAACTGTATGTAAAGATAGTTTTCTGATGAAATATAAGCGCTTGACCCTATAGATTTGAAACCATTCATTTTGTTTTTTAGAATATTGTTTTTCCAGTTTAGAAAGTGCTGTTTTTAAAAACCCATCCTGGCTGAAATGATCACAAATTCCAAATTAATGAGATTTTACCCATCTTGGTAGAACTCTGCCCAAGTTATTATTTGTAAATCTATAACAAGTAAGCATTACCTAAGTTCTGCTTTTTTCCATATCTGATGGTCTGGTTCATTTTTGTCTTTGATATTATACAGCCATAAACAAGAAGCTGATGACATTGTACGAGTGGCAAAGACAGCCAATGATACATCAACTGAGGCGTATAATCTGCTTTTGAAGACACTGGCGGGAGAAAATCAAACAGCATTTGAGATTGAAGAGCTCAATAGGAAGTGAGTGTAATTTAAAGGTGGCTTAAAGCTCTTAAGAAATTCTTGTAAGTAATACCAGTTCAGTGAAAACTTAAATGCTGGTGGATTCAGGGCACGAATTCATGCAATATGATTTCTTTTGTTAATAATGCTTTTGAAATGGTATGGAAATTGGAGCAAGGGATGCGGAGCCACAAAGTTTTTATTTTATTCAAATACTGAAACTGCCAAGAACAGTAACAAGACTAGCTATGAGACTTAAAATTCAGCATTAACGACACATGAAGAGAAAGATATAGAAATAATGCACTCAAGCTACAAATATTTAAAGGGTGTCTGAAATAAAAGCCTATCGTAAGTTATAAATAGACGTGAGATGAGATGTAAATTTATACTTGGCGTATTAAATAGCATTTTAATGCAGTGCTTTCTTTGAAGCTTTGGAAATGCTGGCATAGTGATTTTTAACCCTTTCATGTCTGGTAGGACATAGCTCACTTACCAACATTTTCAGCCTCTCAGGTTTCTGGGGGAGCTGCTTTCCCAGCTGTAGTACATGCAACCGCCTAGCAGGACCTGCATGAGTGCATGAGTCTGAAGACACACCATTTCTACCATCAGAGTCCACTTGGGATATGTGTGTCCCGCACAAGAATATCAAAATCTGTATTACCTCAAAAAAAAAAATTTCCCCTGATTTTGGCATGCCCCTCCGTTACTGAAAAGACCAAAACCACATGCTATCAACAAAACATTCAAAGCAGAGGATAATTTGACTATGAAAGGGTTAACCTAGATTGAATTTGATGAAAATAAGCTGCTAAAAGCAACTAAATTACTCATGAAATCACATCCTTTTGTTCCTTAGATATGAGCAAGCAAAGAACATCTCACAGGATCTAGAGAGGCAAGCTGCCCGAGTACATGAGGAGGCCAAAAGGGCTGGTGATAAAGCTGTGGAGATCTATGCCAGTGTGGCTCAGCTGACCCCTGTGGACACAAAGGCACTAGAGGTATGGAGAGACAGCCTGTAAGCACAGGCTATTGGTTGTCACTGCTGTCACTCATCCATAACTTGTAGTACCAGCCCATGAACACACAAACATGCATATACACACCATTTTAGGTAAGGAATATTCTGACTGCCCTGCAACTATCTCAGCCACCCTTTCTCCTTCACCCTTCCACTGGCAATGTTGAGGTCCTGTTTTATATACAGTCAGAACTTTGAGGTAAGGAATCCTGTCGTTATAAACCTTAAAAGTCACTGAGGTATTCAGTTATATGGATAATTCCTCCTAATATGAAACCAAATTAGAACATATTTAGATTTCTTAAAGCAGAATTTATACTTTCAGCACTATCTTGGTAGAGAACTAGAGAAAAGTAATAAAAGAGAAGGGTTGGAATGAAAGGACTGGATCAGAATCGTTGGGGCAGATGGAATATTTCGGGATTGGTGGGATTTTATTTCATAT
The DNA here is from genome assembly GCF_000296735.1 of Chrysochloris asiatica. NCBI lineage: Eukaryota > Metazoa > Chordata > Mammalia > Afrosoricida > Chrysochloridae > Chrysochloris > Chrysochloris asiatica. Next base: position 2,786,625 of record NW_006408721.1, on the reverse strand, counting down.
CTGTCTTCTAGTCATGAGTCCTCATATCAGCCTCTGTGTAAATGTGTATTGTAAACTTGGGGTTTATATGAAGTTTCACTTCTTATATCTGAGGCATTGACTGGATTTTTACTGTAAGGGTGTAGGTCTTTTCAGACATATACATGTACTGTATATATGTGAGTCCATACTGAGAACAGGCAAAAGTAACCTACAGTGATAGAAATCAGAACAGTATTAGCTGCAGGGTGGGAGAATTAGGAGTGAGATTGATGGATAGGAATACAAGGGAACTTCCTGGGATGATGGAAAGATTCTGTACCTTGATTGAGGCATTGGTTGCACAGGCATATTCATTAAAACTCATCAGAATCGAGGTAAGAGCGATGCATTTCACTGTGTATAAATGAAAAATGAAAGTTGTTTTAGTTTTTTTAAGAAAGGTTCATAAAGTCATGACTCTTGCTATTCTTTCAGAGCTGTCAATTGTTACAGTTATCACGCCTTCCTTTCATCACTTTGTGTAAAATGTAGTGATCTTAACTTGTTGCAGGATGAGGCAAATAAAATAAAGAAAGAAGCTGCGGATCTAGACCGTCTCATTGACCAGAAGCTAAAAGATTATGAGGACCTTAGAGAGGACATGAGAGGGAAGGAGTTTGAAGTAAAGAAGCTTTTGGACAAAGGAAAGACCGAACAGCAGGTTGGTTCGATTTGCAGGTTGCTTTATCTCTTGAGGCAAAACTTGAAGCGGTCCAAGCATAAACTGTGTTTGTAATGTCACCAGCACATTTCCAGAGGCAGCAACCCACAAAGCATTCAAACAAGGACCTTTAGGGACCTGACACAGTGTATGATGTCAAGTTTAGGGTAGTAGCATTGAACTGCCAGGTCTGTTAGGAAGCCCGATGTCAGCTGGTTAGAGTAAACCTATGCTCCATAGGGTTTTCAAAGGCTGTGATCTTTATGAAGTAGATCTCCAAACCTTTTTTCTGAGGTGCCTCTGGGTTGACTCAAATACCAACATTTCCATTGGCAAATGGGTGTGTTAAGTGTTTGCATCATCCTGGGAGGCTTTGAGAGGATAAAGCGAGGATTTACTTTGATGATTGTCATCTGATCTGCTGTTGGTTTGCAGACTGCCGACCAGCTCCTAGCTCGGGCTGATGCTGCTAAGGCTCTTGCTGAAGAAGCTGCTAAGAAGGGACGAAATACCTTACAAGAAGCCACTGATATTCTCAACAACCTAAAAGGTAGGAAAGAGTCAAATAACAGGAATAGATTTGTGTGCTTTAGCCACTGTCTGATTCCCTTTTTTTGTTTTTTGCAAAATGAAAACCAATAATGTAATAAAGCCTACCTATGCTTGTCATCAGATTCAGAATTAAAATTTTACTACACTTACTTCATTCACTCCTTTAACACTGGCCCTACTTTTTTTTGTCGTAAGCGCTCGTATCATTTTATTCACAGGTAAAGCTTAAGGAGGAAAAAAAAAAGGACATTTTCTTCTGTTAGAGTGGCTCATGTAACAGGATAATAAAATGCCTATTTGACTGACTTGTGTTGGCAAATAGAGATGCTTGTCTTTAATTTTCTTTACATTTGGCATCTAATTCTTTATTTTTTTCTTTCTTCACCCTCTATAGAAATGTTCCCAGTTTTGTGAATGAGCCTAGATTGTTCTCTGATAAAGTAGTGGTCGTTGTTGTCACTAAGTATTGTATAGGGTTTCTGAGACTTTAAATCTTTGTGGGTGCTGCTGGACTCAAACTTCGAATCTTGTAGATCTCACCCTATATGTTGTTGTTGTTAAGTGCTGTTAAGTCAGTTCCTACCCATAGAGACCTTGTATAGGGTTCCCAAGGAGTGGCTGGTGAGCTTGAACCACTGACCTTGCGGCTCAAACTGACCTTGTACTCCCGTGCATTAACTCACTGTGCCACATTTATTGAACCTATGACTATTTGGGGAGCATGGTGGCTCAATACAAAGAACACTGGACTGCTTAACCAAAAGGTTGGTGGTACAAACCCACCAGCTGATCCTCAGAAACCTTATATAGAGTTGCTATGAATCCGGACCAACTTGATATCACTTAACAACAGCAACATATAGGATGATGGTTAAATGTATACGCTCTGGTGTTAGCATGCTTGGGCTCAAACCAGGTTCAGTTTTTCACATACAAAAATGAGACAATACCTGTATCACAGAGATACAGAATTCTTCATACAATACTTGATGCCCAGTAGACACTAAATGAATTCTAACTTGTAGGGCTGGTTGATGTTGTAATGATGTTGAACTTGGTGGCCAGTCTTAAAATCAAAGTTCAAGTTAGAATTCTCCTTCCAGAAACAGATGCACTTTCAGGTGATGGTTTCTAGAAAATCTTTTTGAGTAGACATGTGTACTATGCTCTTCTCAAATTTCAGTCCATATACTGTTTTTTGTTTCTTTTTTTCCTTTGACTTACATTGTTCAGTAAAGCAAAATCCATTGGCATTTCCTGAAAGGCTGCCATTTTGCATGCTGAGCATTCAGTTCAAATGTCTGCTGTCACTCATTGTAGATTTCGACAGACGAGTGAACGATAATAAGACTGCTGCCGAGGAGGCACTGAGGAAGATTCCTGCCATCAACCAGACGATCATCGAAGCCAATGAGAAGACGCGGGAAGCACAGCTGGCCTTGGGCAATGCTGCTGCAGATGCCACGGAAGCGAAGAACAAGGCTCATGAGGCAGAGAAGATCGCTAGTGCTGTCCAGAAGGTCTGCACTTTCCTTCTTCTCCAAAACCAAGTCTCTGCTCCTATTTCATCATTTTCCAGGTTCTTTCCAAACCCCCATATCCCTTAAAGTTTTTCACATGACTCTGATAGAATTAAATCATCTTTGTTGTCTTAGTTAGCTACTGCTGCTGTGAAACAAAAAGCACGAGTTGGTGACTCTGAAGTACAGAAATTTATTTCCTCATAGTCCTGAAAACTAGGAGTCCAAATCAGGGCCTGTACCATCTGGATTACTTCCTTGTCAGTAGCCTCAGGTCTTCCTTGGTGATCCTCCAGTGACATCTGCTTTCCCTAGCCTGTGTCCACGTCTGTGTCTAATCCACTCCTCCTTTGATACCTCAGAAGAGATTAGGTTTAGGACTCATCCTATACTGATAGGGTTTCTAACACAAGAAAGGCAACCGTATCTCCAAGTGATATTATATCCATGTTGTTGTTAAGTACTGTCAGTAAATTTTGGCTCTAGTGCCCATTGTATAGGGTTTCCAAGGATTAGTTGGTGGGTTTGAACTGCCAACCTGTGGTTAGTAGTCCAGTGCTGATCCTACAGTACTGTACCGAGACTCCCCTTCTATCCATAGGTATGATCAAAAAGCAAAACCCACTGCCATCGAGTGGCTTCTGACTCATAGCAACCCTGTACCAGATTGCAGAGACTGTTAAACTTCATGGGAGCAGAAAGCCTCATCTGTCTCCTGTGAAGCATTTGGTGGGTTTGAACTGCCAACCATTTGATTAGCAGTCAAACGTTTATCCCATGGCTTAGGGTTTAAGGATTTCATCTCAGATTAGAGTAGATACCCAGAGTGACTGAAGGGAAAGTGTCCTTTGAAAAAAATGTTTTTACTATTTCTCAGTGGCTGAGTTTGAGTTGGCTTTGAGGGGAATAGAGCCTCCTACCCCCAGAAAGCTTTCAGTCTCTTGAATGAACAGTCTATTGACATAGTCAGTTGACATTTTTTTTTTTCAATTTTATATAGAATGCTATCACTATAAGTCACAACTGACTTGATGGCAGTGGGATTTTGGGTTTATTTCAGTACAACTTTTAAGCCTTGAAATATATTGCCGTAGCCAAGTTCCTCCTCTGTACGATTTCCGTGGCTTTTCTTATCCTCATCTTAATGCTCATACCTGTAAGCTAGCTTTTCCCTACTTAAGGAGTAATCTTCGTTAGTTTTTTTTAAAAACAGTTACCACTCGGATTTATTATATTTTTGCACATTATGATGAACCAGACTGCTTTGGATGTAAATTTTCTCTAGCTGAAAGACTCTAATCAATATGACGTGGTAGAAAGTGTACCTCACTCAAATGTGTATCATTTACTAGCTGTGTAAACTCACCTAAAAATGGCAATAATAGAAGAGGCAGCTTTAAGGGTTAAATAAGAGTATACAAATGAATACATTTTATAAAACACGCAATGCTATTATGTTAGGTGGTGATACTTCTATTACTGTTATTTGGGATACAAATAAGTAATAAAGTAAGTTAAGATATTACAGTAGAAGTTCTGGGATTTTTTCCTGCTGGATTGTATGCTTGAATTGTACAAATTGTGTGACAAGAAAGAGCACACTTTAGAGATGTGCAAGCTGTTTCCCTTTTTTTCCGTTAGTCATTTACTTTTTTATGCCTAGAATGCCACCAGTACCAGGGCAGAAGCAGAAAGAACTTTTGCAGAAGTCACCGATCTGGATAAAGAGGTGAATGATGTGTTGAAACAACTACAGGAAGCAGAAAAGGAGCTGAAGAAGAAACAAGACGATGCAGACCAGGATATGATGATGGCGGGGATGGTAAGAGAGCTGGGCTCTTTGTTCTTAAGACAGATGGTGAATGGTGTTTATTAAGAAAAAACCCCAGTCTGTTCAAAAGAGTCTTTTTCATATTGACTTCTCCTTTTCAGTGCATTTTGTTAGTCAAAAATTGGGTTAGTAACTGACATAGAAGACAAAGAATTTTCATTCTTTGCCAGGTTATTTCTGTTGCACAATTTTCCTGTCCCAAAGCTACTCTCAGTTAAAAGCAGAACATTGTTTTACGCTTTTGAGGTTCTATATTTTTAAATGGGTAATTCATAAAAGGCAGAAAGTTAAAAAAAAAAAATAGAAGGAAAGACAAGAAAGTCAATTTTCTTTTATTTCTTGTTCTCCCAGCAACTTGTTCCCTCGAGGTGAAGACCAGTTTCTGTGTATAAGAGCAATTTTAAGATGATATTCTTCACTGCCACTAAAATATACTATCCTTACGTCCAATATAAATTTTCACCTAAACATCGTTCATAACTAAATTGGCTTGAAAGAGGGGAGAGGCTATGACTTTTATGACCTTCAGAAAAGGACTTGGATTTAGTACAAAGATATTGAATTTGACCAATAAATTCTGAGGAACACCCCCACCCACATGTGTGCCATCCCATCTGTGTTCTGTGTTTATATCAGTCCTGAAAGGTCAGCAGTAGACTACTGTTGTGTGAGTCAAGACCTTTTTTTTTTTATAGCCAAGAGTGAAGGCATGAAAGTTTGTTCCTGGGAGAGGCTGGAGTCGACAGATTAAACTCAGTCCTGCCATTGTTTGCAGACCATGACCTCTCCTAGTACACTGCAAAGGACCCCTGGTAGTACAGTGGGTTAAACAATTGGACTGTTAACCTCAGGTCAGCAGTTCAACTCCACTTGTCACTCCTCAGGAGAAAGATGAAACTGTTTTCTCCTGTAGAGATTTGCAGACTCAGGAACCCTCTCCAGGGTCTCTGTGAGTCAGACCGACTTGGTGGCACCCAGTAGCACCCGCCACTGCCACAGCAGCAGCACCACGTTGCAGAAAAGCCTGTGAAGGCTAAATATAAACAGCTGTGATAGGTTTACTTGTGAACATTTTTTCCCTTGCTTTCTTTTTCTTAACATTTTCACATTGTCATGATCCAAGAAATTTAACATTTTCTTGATCTCAAAACTAAGAAGAACAATTATGTAGTTCTTAAAGTGGTGGCGAGAACTCAGATCTCCTCATTTATATCCTGACTAGATTTTGTTGTGAGAGCATCTGTTTTCCGATAGCTACACACGTCGTCTTCCACTGCCATTTCCTATGACTCATACCCAGTGTGTTTGTTCAGGTCTCAATGGAATTTTCCCAAGTATCTTTACCTTTGGTTGATTTTTAAGATATAAATTGTAGTGCCCCATTCAATGCATGTGTGTGTGTTGGCAGGGGTGTGGAGGCTTATAGAAAGGCTTCACTTGATTATAAGCATTTTTTGATAATAAGTACCTAAAAGTGTCCTAAAGGACATGTTTTGGTTCTAAAACTTAATATACTCATTGAAAAAAGAACAAAAACAAAGAAAACAATTTCTTATTGCTTGATGGACTTAATACACGTCATGTATTCTTGATTGTGTCTGAGAGTAAGAAAAAGAGATTATGTTGATCTCTGAACTACAGATACAGTGAGTGCGGGCATTGTTGTTGTTAACTGCTCCTGAGTAGTCTATGCACAAAGGAACCAAACACTGCGTAGTTTGGCACCATTATGATGATCTGTAGGGTGTTGTTTTTGTTTGTTTTTTATTAAAGTTTTTATTGTGAATTGAATGATAGTTTACATGGGAGAACATCGATTTTACACTCATCATTTCATTGCAATAGTTACAGTCCCCTCTGTGCATCGTCATTCAACAGTATTTGCTTCTATTTCCTCTGTGGGTTTTTTTGAGGGGGGTGGGCATGTACACAAAAACACTCAGGAATATATAATCATTTAAACAATCAAAGGGCACTTTCTGCAAGCCGGCCTCCTGGCTGCCAGCCCACAGCCTTTCTCTTTCCATGAATCTAGAGTCCTCAGCTGCTCCCTCTCTCACTATCTCTGCCTCTATCTCTGGTGTCACTGATTCTCTGGATAGGATCTTGCATTCCACTTGTGCTCTTCTCCCGTGATGGTCCTAGAGTCCTCTGTTCCTGGACTGTAAGAGTAACTACTCCCTGCTTTTTGTTATAAAACTTCGACCTTTACAGTTGTGATAGTCGCAATTAGTCCATAGGGGTTTTGCTGACTGATTTTTGGAAGTAGATCACCGGGCCTTTCTTCCTAGTCTGTTATTCTGGAAACTCAGCTGAAATCCATTCAGCATCACAGCAACATACAAGGGCTCCACTGATGGTGGGAAGCAGCTGCATACGAGATGCCAGGACTCCAACACACCTGTGCTGCACAAAAGGTGAACTCTGTACCACTGAGCCGTCCACTACTCGTGAGTGTAGGCGTGCTGACTGCCTAGTCGTAACTGTTACAAGGTGTAGAAATCTGCAGCGAGAGTGTACTTCCATGAGTTGTGAAACAGGAAAGCATTGGGAAATTGGATTTGTTAGCTGACTGGGGTAGGATGTTAAAGAAGATGAGAGCATGTGATCCTGGCTGTGCATAACACGTATCCTTTTCCCCTTCACAGGCTTCACAGGCTGCTCAGGAAGCAGAGATCAATGCCAGAAAGGCCAAAAACTCCGTTTCCAGCCTCCTCACCATTATTAATGAGCTCTTAGGGCAGCTAGGTAGGTACTCATCGCTTTTCTGGATTTGCTCTAGTTGACATAAAAGCAGATAACATAGGTTTACCTGACTCCCTTTCAAGTAGTTCATTAAATTCTTTGTACATATGTTTTAGCTCTTGCTTGTTTAAAAATGTTTTTAAAATGTATGGGTCTTCATGTTGGAGTCTTTAAAAGCAACTTGCCTTCTTACAAAGTTGATATATTCATCTACTTTAGAGTATGAACTTGTGTTAATTCAACAAGTTCTTTTTTGAGGCCTCAGGTGTGCTCTGTGCTGATAGAACCCTGTGATCCATACGCTTTCTTATTATATTTTTAAGTTCTGCTGATCACACAGGTGGCTGATCGCACATTTATGGTCATCCTTCATGCTACAATTGAACGGTGGTTAGTTTTTTTAAATGCGTTCTGCTGTCCGATTGTCTTTAAAGAATTTAAAGGGAAGGTTTCAGTAATAGAAGAAAGGAACACTTAAATTGTTCATGATGCCAAAGCCTGGCATCCCCTTCCTTTTCCAACTAAGGGATAATGTGATGAGATGAAAAGCTCGGATGCTAAAAGAGAAGAGAATCCACTGAGTTTTCAAGGAAATATGAGGTGACTTCAAAAATTCATTCCATTTTTCCACAAACTTTTTGAAGCCCTCTTGTACAAATATACCTAAGCCTTCTCATAATCTAGTTTAATAGGCAGGCAACAGGCTTCAGGGTAACAGATGCCCATTTGTCACCAGACCTCATTATAAGTTATCAATAGTCTAGCCAGGATCACTTTGTAGCATGGTTGTTATGTGCCGTGGAGTCAGTTCTGACTCATACCGACCCTGTACAGGGTTTCCGAGGCTGTAAATCTTTACGGGAGCAGAACGCCTCATCTTTCTTCTGCGGAACAGCTGGTAGTTTCGAACTGCTGACCTTGCGGTTCACAGCCCTATTCATAACCACTACGCTACCAGAGCTCCTTACTATATTGTAATTTACTAGCCTTAAGTATGGTTAATGATTTGTGGGGTTGTTTTTGTTTTGAGAGGAGAAGAATTATATTTTTTATATCTGTGTTGGATGTTAATAAGTTTTGTTATCAGCAGAGTGATTTAAAGTGAAAGTAAAAATTGAAAGAAGAGGTAGGGTTATTTTGTGTGTTTGTGTGGCACAAAGAACTGGACTTCGACGTTAGTTTGACTTCAGTTGGAATCCTTGCTTTGTTGCCTATTAGCTTTGTAAACTTGGGCAAATTAGTTAACATGTGCGAATCACTGATGTCAAATAACTTGTGAGTTGAATCAAGTACTTTATGTATGAAATGCAGTTTATTGTGCAGCTGTTTTAATTTATTATGGAAGCAGTTCCCTCAAAAAGAATGTCTCACCCAGCCCATCCCCCTCTTTTTTCTCATTTTTAAGTGAAACTGTGTTGAAATTATTTCAGCATTTTAACCTTGGTGGTTTTCCCATGGGTTGCTTCCTGATAGTGTCTAACTCCTCAAAGTTGAAGTGACCCCTAAAACCAACCCATCTTCCATGGAAAATGGCTGAAGATTCCATCTTAGAGACTTTTATGTTCTTCAGGATAGTACTAAAATGACATGCAGATTTTATATGCAAACATGAACACAGGTACTCAGTGTTACCAGATGACCTTAAGAACCACAAAATGAAGCTTGTTTTCTAAATTCATGCTAGCTATGCATTTAGAAAATATTTCACCGAAAACATTTTCTTACAGAAAAAAAGCCATCCAGCCCAGGATTAAAACCCCAACATTTGTCCTTGGTTTATAGTGTTTATGCCCTTGCATGGCATTGTCAGCCTGCAGTGTATGTTCATGCTGCCGTCCTTAGTGTATGAAAAAGCTAACAGAGATACTTTGTGATGCGATGTTATCATTCTTAGTGAATACGTCTGTACTGTCTGACTCTCCAGGGCAACTGGACACTGTGGACCTGAACAAGCTAAATGAGATTGAAGGCACCCTCAACAAAGCCAAAGACGAAATGAAGGTCAGCGATCTAGACAGGAAAGTGTCTGACCTGGAGAATGAAGCCAAGAAGCAGGAGGCTGCCATCATGGACTATAATAGAGATATTGAGGAGATTATGAAGGATATTCGCAACCTGGAAGACATCAAGAAGACCTTACCATCTGGCTGCTTCAACACCCCATCCATTGAGAAGCCTTAGTGTCTTACGTCAAGAGCTGGAAAGCAGCAACCCCGGTCAGGGGAGTAATTGTGAGGCCACGGAGTGCCTTTAACACAAAGATGACATTTTTTCAGTCCCCCACTTCTCTGCGGCTCTCCATCACTGTCCTTTTGAACTAGGAAAAGTCACAAAGTTTAAAGAGAAGCAAATTAAACATCCTCAATTGGGAACAAAGGGTTTTTATCTGGTAAAGTCTCTCGTCTACCCAGATCCCTCTTTTACCCACACTTTCCCTCTGATGTGCCTAAAGATGTGGCACCCGGCACTGTTGTGCAGCGGTGTAAACACATCATGTGAACCATCGTATGCCAGAGCAGAGGAAAGCCTTCCTCTCTCACTGACACCAGCAGAACCTCCACAGCCTCAATACTCTTGTTTCTATGAAGGAAAAGCTTGGCTACCAGTAGTAGCATTGGACTGGCCAGTATATCCAATTGATAGAAAGAAACACACCTCCTCTCCTCCTATTACAGCAAAAGGAAATGACCATCTTGTGCCAAAGGTATCTGTTAGTGAGAATTACAATAGTCACCTGATGGGTGTTTAGCTGTTCTGCACGCAGGACACTGAGCCATCCACCAGTAAGGATGCAGTGATTCATGACAGTCTCTAGGAGACCATGAAATGACAGAAGTAGGCTGAAGATTTTCTCATAGGTTAATTATTGACTAAGAAAATGAACTTTCTTCACATCTTTGGGCAGCTGATAACTTAAATCTGGATGGGCAGCTTACACTCACCCATAGACCAATAAACATCCAGTTATATTCCTCTCAATGGAATTGAAAGAGAAGAACTAGGAATATGATAACCACTAAAGTCTTTTTCAAAAAGTCAAACTAATTCTTGGAGCTTTTTTTAGTATGTCAGTCTTGGAGCTAGGATTATGTTATCAGTCCATAAATCTTGACAAAACGAAATAAAACACAAATCAGCCTTGTCTTAGCCTCTTCCTGCAAAGAGGTAAAATTTAGATCTAACTTGTATTGTCAAGATCCTATATATCCATTTTTCTTCTGTTGCAGAGAGATGACACATTTGGCCTTTAACCCTGTTTTTCATTTGATGTTCCCATCTTCTAGAAATCCCATCAAAACACACTGTTGTTTGTCAAGTCCTGGTGGCAAATCATTTGCACTCAATATTGCACACAGCTGCCAACACCATCTGGTTCCTGCACCTTGTGATTTAAACCCACTCTAAACCGTCTCTCTTTAAATGCAGAGGGAAGAACATTAGTTAGAGTTTCCTAGTGGGCTTCTCAACTTTTGATCCTCACCTCTGTGGTTTTCTTTTAAGACCACAGTGTGACAATTCCCTGCAACACATCCCCTTCCTCCTACCGTCCCGCATTTGAGATTCATATATAGCCTTTAACACTATGCAACTTTGTACTTTGCGTAGCGGGGGGAAGAAACTATTATCTGACACACTGGTGCTATTAATTATTTCAAATTTATATTTTTGTGTGAATGTGTTTTGTTTTTGTTTTTTATCATGATTATAGAGTGAGGAATTGATGTAAATATACTTGGTCTTATTTCTAGAATGGCACTATATCTGTTCACTTCTTCACTCTATTTTTCCTCTTCACTGGTGCGACATATCTATATTCCTCCTTTCCTCCCTTCACAATTCTTTGGATTGTAATGTTCCCCATTACTTTGCTCTTTGCCTTGTGCTTACAGCGCCCCATTTTCTAGTATTAATCTCAACTTGCTTTGCTCCACATATAACCACCATAAAGAGGTACCTCGGACCTTCTTCCACTGTGGTTCTGGTGATCCGAAACTGCAGCCCAATATTTTTTTTGCTGCCTTTTCTAGAGCAGGAAAGCCATTCTGGCTGGATAGGGTGAACTTAGGAAATTTTGCTGCAGGGGATCTTCAGCACCACGGTGGTTCTAGTCTTGAATGAGCTAGAAATGCCCTTCTGAAACTGTCTGAGGCTGATCGGGCCAGTTGTATACATCAGTGAGTGCATAATCTCCGAGCCTGTGTAGGGTATCAGGGACATTGCAGGTGGGAAGATTCCGGGAGGTGTAGTGGAACTTAGCTCTTGAGGCACCTCTTTTCCTTTTCCATCTCCGTGGGGCATATCAGAGTTTACCAAAAATGTTCTGACTTAGCCTGGCCCTCAGCTTTGACTTTCTCTCTTGGACCTCTTAGGTTATCACAGGAGGCTTGAGTTTTTCTTGCCAAGTTTTCACATCAGTGTTTTCTGAATAGTCCCTCTTATCAAGTGGCCACATCCCAACATGCACACTTGGGTCAAGACTACAGGGAAAGGACTAACAAGAGACAGCCAAGGTCATTTTCCATCCAGCCTCTGAGTCACGTTAACTCCAGTAAGTCTTCAACCACCGCGAGGCTTTTTGGGTTTTCTTCTTTCTCTTTTTTTTTCATATTTTACAACAGAATTTTATTTTGAAAATAAAAGTTTTTTTTAAGATAATACGTTAATTACACTCCTGCAGTATAGCCATTATTTTATTGTATAGTGCCAATTACCTGTATTTTATGTAATAAAACTGACAGGATGGCTGCTGCAGAATGCTGGGTGTTACAGAGAACCTAGACTGCTACTCTTCCCTGGAATAGTCCCTTTTAATCCCAACTGTGGCCCTTTCCTATGTGCCTTCACTCCAGCTGTTTGCCTTTAACGCTACAGTCTTGCTCTCCAGAGTGGTGAATGAAATGAAACACTTGGCATTTTTTATGTTTAAAAAAACAGTATTTTATTTATAATAAAATCTGAATATTTGTAACCCTTTACTTATGTGGTGTGGACTGAGTCTGGTATTGGGGCCGTAAGGTATTTTAAAAGATGTGATAAAGGGGAAGCTGCTCATAATGTCTGATTTGGATTATTTTTGCTTTCTTTTGAATTAACAGTCCATTTTCTCTTCTTTAACCTTTCTCAGATTGAGATGTTTCCGCTAAGTGCTGTCAAGTCCGTTCTGACTTGTATCGACCCTGTATGGTGGTGGTGGTTATGTGCCGTGGAGTTAGTTCCGACTCATAACGACTCTGCACAGGGTTTCCGAGGCTGTGAATCTTTACAGGAGCAGAAAACTCATCTTACTCCCATGGAGCAGCTGGTAGTTTCGAACTGCTGACCTTGTGGTTCGCAGCCCAATTCCTAACCACTACGCTACCAGACCCAATATAGGGTTTCCAAAAAGTGGCTGGTGAGTTTGAACTACCAACCTTGTGGTTCAAACCGACCTTGCAGTCCAGTGCTTTGTCCCTGGACTTCATTAGATTTGAGATAAGAATCTCAAAACTGTAATTCGTAAATTGGCAACATTTTTCTATCAACAGCTATAGCTTACATATTGTAGTCTCTGCAGGCCATACATTCTTTGTCACAGCTCCTCGACTTTGTGGTTGTAGCACAAAACAAGCCCTAAGCAATATGTAAATGAAAGGGCAATTGCTGTTTTCCAGTAAAACTTTATTTACAAAAACAGGCTGTGGGCCAAAGGCTATAGTTTGCTGCAACACACTGGTGTCATTTCAATATTAATGACTACTGAGAACTCTGCTTAAATTGTTTGGGCTTTCTAAATGAGTAGATTGGGAGAACGATGAGGTGTTCTGCTCCTACAAAGATACACAGCCTTGGAAACCATGCACAGGGCCACTGTGAGTCAGAAGCTACTTGGCAACACTTAACAACAGCAGAACAAATCAGTAGATGCAAATCAAGTTATCTTTCCACCTTTTAAGTGATCTATATACACATGTCTTTAGTTAAAAGTAGTTCATGTTTGTTTAGATGATGAAAAACATTCTCAAGAACATTCTGGAATGAAAAGAAAATGTAAATGTGCTGAAGTAGTTAACGTGCCTCATCCCATCAAGAGGGTTGACCCAACTGTAGTAACATGGACTTAAGAGCAGCTGAGTTCTGGCACGATAGCTGGAAAGCCCAGGGTCAGCAAAGGACTCCCCTTTACCCTTTGGTCTTCACTTAGCATCTCTGGGCCTCTATGAATTAAATGTCACCTTCCCAGTCTTACATATCATTATAACCATAACACCTGGAAACACAATCTGGACTTTTATCAGACTTCCTCAAAGAGAGCTTTAGAGACCACCACCAATACCAGTTAAATCTCTGGGGGGCACAAATGGTAAAGAGCTCAACTACTAGCAAAAAGGTTAGCAATTCAAGCCCACCTAGAGGGGTCACAGGAGAAAATCTAGAGATCAGCTCTCAAATGGTTACTGCCTTGAAAAAAAGCCTTGTGGTTTGTTCTTCACACATGGGTTTTGTCATGATGACAACTATCACCATCATCAGTATTACAGAGTATTAACAACCAAGAAAACCCTTCAGGGCAGTTCTCTGTCCAATAAGTTCACTATGAATCAGAAGCAACCCGACAGTACCTAACGGCAACCACCAGTTGCCAAGTAGTCAGAGACTCCAGTTACTAGCTTTATTCCACACTCTGTTCTTAACCTTTATCTTAAATCATTTTGTAGACGATGCAGATGTAAATATGTCTCCTTAGTAGTTACTTTGTTAAGTGCCGGCTATCGAGTTGGTTCCGACCCATAGTGATCCTGTATAGCTCTGGTAGC
>NW_006408721.1:2757646-2763983 GCF_000296735.1 Chrysochloris asiatica | reverse complement strand
CTAATGCCTAAGATATTGATGTTTATGTGTTCCTTTTCGTTTTTGACACCTTCCAATTTTCCCAGATTCATACTTCGTACATTTCATGTTCCAATTTTCAGTGGATGTTTTCAGCTGTTTCTCTTCATTTTGAGTTGTGCCCCATCAGCAAATGAAGGCTTTTCTTCCGTGGGCTTTACTCCATTCATATTATGATGGTCAACTCAACTTTGAGGAGGCAGCTCTTCCCCAGTCGTATTTTGAATGCCTTCCAACCTGAGAGGCTCATTTTCCGGCACTATATCTGACAGTGTTTCTCTGCTATTCGTATGGTTTTCAGTGATTAAATATTTGGAAGTAGTTCATCATTCTTTCTTCCTAGTCTGTCTTCGTGTGGAAGCTCATCTGAAACCTGTCTCCACTATGGGTGACCCTGCTGGTATTTAAAATACTGGTGGCATAGCTTTCAGAATCACAGCAACTCACAAGCCACCATAGTACGAGGAACTGACAGACAAGTAAGTGGTGGCCGTTTGGTTTTATTATAAGCTGCCTCAAATCCTTTTCTGGAGGAAGAAAGGCAGGCTTTAAAATCAGTGCCTTGTCTAACAGTAAGGACCCAGGCAGTGACAGAATTATTACTTGAAACCTGATTGTTCTCAAGCACCACACACCATGTTCTCTCTCTCTGAGTGATAGAATGTGAAAGGGCCTCAACTGCCGTGCAATGTGAAAGGGCCTCAACTGCCGTGCTCCTTGAAGAGGAAGGAAAGGAGCCACAGTCCAAGGAATACAGACAACTTCCACAATCTGGAAGAGGCAAAGAAACAGATTCTTGCCTGGTCTCCAAAAGGAAGCCCTGCTAACACCTTTGTTTTAGCTCAGTAAGTAGCCCTGTCAGATGTCTAATCCACAGAGCTGCAATATGAATGTATTTTAAGGCACTAAGTTTGAGAGAAATGGTTACAGCATAGAGAGAGAAATTATGAGAGGGCTTCAAAAAGTCTGTGGAAAATGGAATGAAAAGATAATGGAATTTTTCCACAGACTTTTTGAAGCCGCCTCATACACCATCTGTCCCAATAGTGTTCTTTATAGCAAGAGAATGTGAGAGCATGTGTTGTGTTCAGTTATCACATCACCTTGTTGTTGTTAAATGCCGTTGAGTCAGTTCCGACCCATAGCGACCCTGTATAGGGGTTCCAAGGAGCAGCTGGTGAACTTGAGCCACCGACCTTGAAGTTCAAATGACTTTGCAGTCTGGCACATTAACCCACAGCACCACACCAGGACTCCATAATTTACTTTTAATCTGGAGCGTTCCCCTGAGTCTTTTGAATTTTATGGAATTAACATTTTGAAGAATACAAGTGAATGTTTTATCGAATGTTGCTCAGTTTGGGCTTGCCTGGTGTGTTCTCATGATTGGATTCAGATTAGGTACTATTGGCAGCATTATCACCAAAGTGATGCTTCTCATATCCAATCAGAAGCCCCTTGAGTGGTTACCAGCAGTGTTAACTTGGCTTATTTGCTTAGGATGCTAGCTTCCTGGTTTCCCCATTCTCTTTTAATTCCATTTTTGTCACGAACTATTTGAAGCCCACTTGTACTGTGAGATAAACTTTTGTTTATTGGTTTACAATATGTTGTTCTCGATATTTATTTTGATTTGTAAGGATCCCCTTTTTGTCCCTTCAAGCTGGCTTCTGTGATCTCCTAATACATCCCCATCATCCTTTAAGCATTTCCTCACTTTTTCACACATCCAGATATTCCAGGCTCAGAACTAAAAACAGGTCATTTGAACAGATGTCCCAATTCTCAAAAATGGGGATAGATTTAAATTGTTCACTAGGTTAATTAATTTTAGGGGACATGATCTGTTCCTTCCCTAAAGATGATTGTCTTTTTTTAGGCATTATGGACAAATATTCGGAAGCACTCATTGCTTATGAGATCTACATAATATTGAGAACCATGGGTTTACACTGTGGCAAAAGCAATATTCCTAATTTTAGAAACTTATTTAAGGAGGGAGGTTACAAAAAACCGCAGTACAGACAAAAATAGAGGAAGACATTACTTCTATAAAATTGGAACACATGAGCATGTTGACAAAGAGATGCAGAGGAGCTATAAGTGAACACCCAGGGCAGTTGATTATGGGAAGTCTGAATGAAAAAATGTATCTGAAAGGGTGTGCTTTTTAGCTGTGTGGGAGAGAATATGATCTGAAAGATGACTTTCCCTAGTTTTCCTTCTTTCCATTTCTGTGTATTGAAGATGTTCTAGAATGGAGGGAGAATTATTATGTTTCATACTCATTTCCATGTCTCAGTGTTTCTATTATTATTAATTATCCTTGGCTACTTGTAGTGTGGAGCCCTGGTGTGGGTTACACGTTAGGCTGTTAAGCACATGGTCAGCGGTTTGAATCCATCAGCCACTCTATGAGAGAAAGATGAGACCTTCTGTTTCCATAGAGATTTACAGTCTCAGAAACCCTACAGAGGATCACTATGAGTCAGAATCAACTTGGCAGCACACAACAACAACAACTTGTAGTGTGAGAATGTCAATCTCATACCACCAACAACATGGGAAATCAACTCACAGCTTATTTGAGACATTCATGAAGGCTCTATAAAGGTGCTTCATAATTAAATGAGATCCTACCTGGAAAGCTCTTGTCATGTTGAAATCGAAAAGTATAGCCATCAAACCACTGGCAGTTTATTAGTGCTTTGTAGATTTTAAGAAAGGGTTTACTTTATTGTAATCTTATTCTGAGCTTTGTGAGGGTTGAATATGTAAAATGAAGTTGTATTCTAAATGGATAGCAGACTCCCAAACATTTCCAAATGCAATCATTCTGAACATGAGGTCCTAAGACCAACAACATTAGCTTCTCTTGAGACCTTGTTAGAATTGAACATTCTCAGATTTCACCCAGATCTGCCAGCTTGGAAACTTGGGGTGAGATTGGTAATCTTTATTTTAATAAGTGGTAAGACTGAACTCTATCAAAGGCTGAAAACTTGTGAGACCGAAAACAAGGCAGTCCCTCGGGGTTTCATTGTATGCTGATTCAATAATCTCCCCTTCCATTTTCTTTAACATGAGCAATATCAAACACATATTTTTGGTATAACAAGGAGTCTGTCTAAGGAAAATTTCAAATGAGGTTTCAGCTACCCAGCAAGTGATTCTAATAAACCATGGAATGTATTCTCAAATTTTTTGGTGTTTTCCATCATTTTAAAGAGCTTATTAACACTAGCACAGTTTAAAGGGTATGTGTTTTAGGAGAAACAGAGAGTTAGTCTCTCTATGGCACATATTGGCTAGCTTTCAGAACCTATATACTATCTACTGTTGCATTACTGATTCACATTATATCTGTATTTTTTCCTCAGTGTTTTCCTTCATTATTGATATATCCTGCATGTCTGCATGCTTAGTCAAACACCATGCTTACTTTCAGCTACCCTTGCAAAGAAAACAAGTTGCAACCTCTTTGAATTAGGAAGAAAGAAGTTCTGAATGTGTCTGTGCTAATTAACAGTTGTTATTGTTGATAGTAGTCCTGGTGTGGTATTGTGGGTTAATGCGCCAGATTACAAAGCCATTTGAACTGCAAGGTTGGTGGTTCAAGCTCACCGGCTGCTCCTCGGAAACCCTATCCAGGGTCACTATGAGTCAGAACTGACTTGATGGCACTTAACAACAGCAATTGTTGATAGATGCCATTGAGTCAGTTGTGACTCATAGCAACCCTATGCACAACAGAATGAAATACTGCCCAGTCCTGGGCCATCCTCACAATTGTTACTCTTGAACCCATTGCTACTGCCACTGTGCCAACCCATCTCACTGGGGGAGGGGTGGCGGGGTCTTCCTCTTTTTCACTGACCCTGCAGTTACTGAGCAAGATGTTCTTCTCCTGATACTGGTCCTGCCTGATAATATGTCCAAAATATGTGAGTGCTAGACACTAATTAAACAATGCTAACTTTTCTTTCCGCTTCTTAAAACTACTAAGAATCTCTAATTATTGTTATCAACATTAAACTGGTTGATTGATCAAGAAGTTCCCTCTATGAAGTATAAAAATCTCTTTAAAAAAAGTGGTATACAATGATTCACATGTCTTTTTATGTTTTCCCTAAATACCCCACCCAGCTCTGTATGTCTCAGCACATCCAAAGTTGTCCCTCTCGGAAGATTAAAAGCATATCGGCATATTGCAATGTCTGTGATACACACATTTGTAAATTTATTAGGACACGCACTGAGCTGGACTTTTGGGGGGTCAGCATAAAGAGCTTCTTCAATACAGAAACAGCTCAAAACCTAAAATAAATACAATTGTTGTTGTTAAGTACTGTGGAGTTGGGTCGGACTCTTTGTGACCCTGCACAGGGTTTCCGAGGCTACACATCTTTACAGGAGCAGAAAGCCTCCCTATTTCTCCCATGGAACGGCTGGTAGTTTTGAAGTGCTGACCTTAAGGGGGCATAATTGCATACTGCTGTTGACATGAATAAATTTATAAATGAATGCTCACTGCTCTGTCTCCTACCATAAGCTCCCCTGGAAGAGCCATGAAAAGCTCCATCACTGTAGGAACCATGTCTGTCTTTGGCCCAGTGCCTGGCATCTAGTGGATGAATAATATTTGTTTAATACAGAATTTACAAAAAAAAAGTAGTTCAAGGCCAGCAAATCTATTTTTAATGCAATTGGAAATTCAAAATTTACTAAAATATAATGTTGTGTTAAGTGCCATTCAGTCAGTTCCAATTCATAGTGACCTTGTATAAAGTTCCCAAGGAGCAGCTGGTGGGTTTGAACCACCAACCTTTCGGTTAACAGCCCAGCACTTATCCTATAGCGCTACACCTGTACTCCACTAAAATATACAGAAAAAAGAAAAAGGGCACTGAGTGGTTTCTTCTTCTTTTTTAATGTTTTAATAGGAGTTAGTATCTTCTTGAGTTCTTGACTTTTTACAAGAGTTTTTAAGTAGTCATTTCTAACCATTAGACGGGAACAGGCCAAACGATGGGGGAATGAACTAGACAGTTTATAATTTCATCATTATCATTAAATGCTATGAATTTTGCGGACGTGGTTCCAGTAAAATATGAGAGCTTCAAGTCATTTTAAGGAGATGCATTTAAAATTAGGATGCCTCATTAAAGACAAGAAGCTCAATGTATACCTCAGGCCCTACTGAGTGACTGCTGATGATGGCAAATTTAGCAGTGAGCTGTAAGGAGATCAGGTTTGCTTGTATTCCCTGTAAAGGGAGGTTGGGCCAACCTTACAGAGTTGTTCAGATAAATGGGGTAAACTATATGAAACAGTATTCACAATTAATACAAGTTGGACAAAATTTAGGGACTTAGTTTATTCAGTTGTGTGTGTGGGGGGGGGTAGTCTTTAAGAAACTAAAAGGAGACTATGATTTCATATTACAAACAATTACGCACAGAACTTGAAACAGGATGGTGAGCATCATTACCCTCCACAAGGTAAATCCATCTCCGGGTGGTTACTGTATTTATTTTAAGCCAGGGTAAAGCAGACCAGTTGCTTACTTTATGTCACTGTCTGTCCGTTTCTCCCTCATCGGGGCGTGTACGTGACTGTACTTCCCTTCCGCTGCTGACACCTCAGCCACCGTCTAGCCAGGCGAACCTGTTGGGTGTGCTCATTGCATGACTGCGAGGGCGGCGAGGGCGTGGTGCCCCAGGAGTGCCCAGCCTCCAGAACATAGCCTGAGGCTGCGAATCACCAGGGAAGAAAGGGCACCCCAGGGCAGCATGGTTGGCTTGCCTAGGCAGAGGCATCTGTTATCTTCTTCAAATAGCCTTCTTTTTTCTTTTCAGAAATGAAAGGGCAAAACTGTTCTTAAAGATCACTTTTCAAAGTAGAACCCCACCCACCATCCTCATGGACCTGCCAATCCAGGAGTACATGTGAGTTGCTGTACTAACAAACCTAAAGTCTGCACAGTGAGGATGGTCTGAATTTGTACACATAAACACGCCTGAGTTCTCCCCAGAGTCAGTGAAATGGTAGTGTTGGTGTGTTAGCTGTTGTAAAGTCAGTTCTAACTTACATAATATTGTTGTTATTGTTGTTGTTAGGTGCCATCGAGTCGGTACCGGCCCATAGCGACCTTATGCACCCAGAACAAAACACTGCCCGATCCTGGGCCAACCTCACTCCTGTTGCTCTGCTTGAGTCCATCGATGCTGCCACTTGGTCAGTCCATCTCATTGGGGGTCTCCCTCTTTTTCTCTGACCCTCCACATTACCAAACATGATATCCTTCTCCAGAGACTGG
>NW_006408721.1:2750017-2757546 GCF_000296735.1 Chrysochloris asiatica | reverse complement strand
AGCGGCTCCGCGGGAGAAAGATGAGGCTTTCTACTCCCGTAAAGATTTACACCCTTGGAAACCCTGTACAGGGTCGCTATGGGTCGGACCCGACTCAATGGCACTTAACAACAACAACAACAACATAGGGTTTCTGAGGAGCAGCTGGTTAGCTTGACCCACCAACCTTGCAGTTTAAAGTGACTTTGCAGTTCAGCACATTAACCACACCAGGACTCCAGTAGTTATTATGGGTGGTAGTTTTTTAAAAATCTGCCCTTATTTCATTTTAGGTACCAGCATAATCAACTTGAAGAAATCCCAACAAGTTTACTCCTTAAATAAAACACTGTAGCACTGTAGCACTGTCATAAATCAGAACTCATGCCCCATGTACAAGAAGCTCAAAATGGAATGCCTGAAGACTTCTGACATGTGTAAGAGGGTCATGAGTAAGAATAGCGATAGGCGGTTGTTGTTGTTATGTATTGTCGATCAGTTCCAACTCATAGCGACCCTGTATAGGGTTTCCAAGGAGCAGCAGATGGGTTTGAACTGCTGACCTTGCAGTTCAAGGTGACCTTGCAGTCCAGTGCTTATCCTTCAGGGCCATGCCAGAATAGATAGTAGCACCTCCTCCATAAAGTGAACACAAGGACCCAGCCCAAGGAAAGATCAAATCTCATGAGGGCTGTAGCTTATGGAAACAAAAGTGACAAATGGCAGATAAATCTGCCCATTCACACTAAGCAGCTTTAAGTGAAGTGAGAATTAATGGAGTGATAAATACATTTCCTAGCAGGTAATCTCTCTCTGAGGCACCATTGGTTCAGGAGCACTGTGATCAGCTTAAACCACTGCCATGAAGACAATTCTGAGACTGTAAATCTTCAGGGAAATTTCTTGTTGCTAAGTGCCATTGAGTCAGCTTTGACTCACAGTGAGTCTGAATAGGGTTTCCGAGGAGTGGTTCGGGGGTTTGAACCACTGACCTTATAATTAGCAGCCCAGGGCTTATCCTACAGCACCACAAGCACACAGACTCATTTCTCCCTCACAGTGGCCAATGAGTTTGAACTGCCGACCTTGTAACAGTCCAGTGCTTATTTTGCAGTGTCACTAGGACACTCCTTAGAGTGATTGATTATACCTGTGCTAGAATGGAGCCCTGTTGTGGCACTTTAGGATAAACACTGACTGCAAGGTCTGTTTGAACCACAAAGTCAGTGGTTCAAACCCATCAGCTGCTCCTCAAAAACCCTATACAGGGTCACTAGGAGTTAGCACTGACTCCATGACACTTAACAAAAACAACACACTAATGAATGGAATCTAGTGTGGCACTGTAGGTTAGACACTAGACTACTAACTGCAAGGTCAATAGTTCAAACCCACTAGCCACTCCTTGGAAACCCTATACAGGGTTGCTATGAGTCAGAACTGACTCCATGACAGTTAACAATAACAACAACACACTATTGAATAGTTTTAAATATCAAACATCAAATGCATACTTAAAGTAAAATGTTTAGTAGAAGTCCAATGAAAACTTACCAAGTCCCTGATTTGGAATTCAAATATGAAAAACATGTAATGTTCCAAATGTTACACTATTTCCATGTTTTTGTTTTAGTTCTTTCCTTTTGCCTTGAATGTCCTTTCTCTCCTCTTCCTGGTTCCTGGTAGCATTTAAGTCAAGGTGTTACTTTGGTAACTCCATGTGTGTGCCACCCATCCACATTCCCCACCACCTTTCCTGCCCCCTCCCTTGTCATTTATGTTCATATCCACTTTGTTGTCTCGGTGCCTGCGTGGCACAGTGTACACTCAACTACGGACCCAAGGGTTAGTGGTTTGAACCAACCCAGCAGTGCCAAGAAGGAAGCCCTGGTGATCTTCTTCTGTAAAGATTGTTGTTTTGTTCTTTAGTGCCACAAGTTTGTTCTGACTCATAGTGACCCTGTATAGGGTTTCCAAGGAGCGGCTGGTGGATTTGAACCACCAACCTTGCAGTTCAAATCAAGCTTGTGTTCCAGCACTTACCTTACAGTGCTATGTAGTAGCTAACACGTAGCTCTACTCTCTACACATAGTGTCGATAGGAGTTAGAATTGAATCAATGGTAGTACCTTTTTTTGCTTTTGTTTTTTAAGTGTTGTCCAAATAGATCTACAAAGATAGTCAACTTCTCTTATCTACCCTTTCTCCTCCCATGCTTTTTTACTTTTTCCTGTTGTGAGCACAAAGGGAGGCTTATGGGTAATTATTAATGCAGTATTTTTAATAACCTAATATGCATACAAAAGCTGGACAGTGAATAAGGAAGACTGTAGAAGAATTGATGCATTTGAGTTATGGTGTTGGAGAATATTAAAAGTACCATGGACTGCTAAAAGAATAAACAGATCTGTGTTGGAAGAAATATAGTCAGAGTGCTCCTTGGAAGCCAGGAAGGCCAAACTTCCTCTCTCATTCTTTGGACATATTATTAGGAGGGACCAATCACTGGAGAAGGATATCACGTTTGGTAAACTGGAGAGTTGGAGAAAAAGAGGAAGACCCCCAATGAGATGGATTGGCACAGGGCAGCAGCGATGGGCTGAGACCTTGTAACGATTGTGAGGTTGGCCCAGGACCAGGCAGTGTTTCGTGCTGTTGTGCATAGGGTTGCTATGAATTGGTATCAACTTCATGGCACCTAACTACTCCTACTAACTACTATTAATGCAGTTTCTTGTCTCCTTCCAACAGTGTTCTGCTCCCTCTACACTCACGCCTAAGCACAGATTGGCCTCTTGCTTGCAGGAAGAAAAGTAAAACCATTGTGTCACACCAAATGCCACACCACCACCACACATACTTATTGAGGCACTTTTGTCTGTGAGGGCCAGTCCCTGACACCAGCCTCACACAAACCACTTTGTGTTCGGGTTTTACCTACAGCCTCTTCTGTAGATATCTCTGGCTTCTAGTCCAAAGTACAACATTAATTCCCTTTCTTTTTCTCTAACTCCTGTGAATGACCTCAGTAAGTTTCAACTGATTGGTTGGTGCATATGTACCTTAGAAAGCCTTGTACCTTAGAAGGTGTGATGGTAGTGGTAATGGTATGCCATGGAGTCAATTCCAACTCATAGAGACCCTGTATAGGGTTTCCGAGGCTATACATCTTTACGGGAGCAGAAAGCATTATCTTTCTGTTGTGGAGCGATCGGTAGATTCGAACTACTGACCTTGTAGTTAGCAGCCAGTTTATAATCCTTTAGAAGGCCACAGAGACATTGATTATAATTAACTAAGTATAGTTTGTGTTCATTTGTATAAAAAGTTGAGCATCAGGCCCTTGGTCGTGAATGTATTGTTTCATTCAGCTTTATTTCCGCTCTGTAACTCTTAGTCACCTTAGGTAACTCAGCAGGAAATATGCCTCTTCATACATTTGAGGACCAGTGTGGCATCACTAGGGAGTGCAGACCATACCTCCTGACACTGTCAGGGTGACACCAAAATGGCCCCAGGGCCCGTGGTGACAGTGGGTGGGCTGGCATCAGGCGAGGGGCTGCCAAAGCAGGGGCATCACTAGGGGTTGGTGACACCTATCACTCAGTGCAATAGTTCATCCTCCCCTCCACTCCATCACCTGCTAATTATGGTCAGGTGGGCGGGTCATGGCACCTAACATTGGGCAAAGGAGAGGGCTCTGTCTTGGCCAATGGAAGAGGGGAGAAGCTGCATGAAGTCACAGTAGCCCCGGGCAGGCGTGGAGTTTGCCAGCTACCCCACCCATGGGAGGATGGCACCATGAGTTAATGAACTAGGTGACAATTCTAATGATGCCACTATTGGATACTACCCTTGTATCCCACCATAAACCTATTTTCACCATAACTAGTAACAAACTCCACTTGACCTCAGGCCAGTGCTTTTGGTGCCAATTTCATGGTGTCTGCTCTAATGCGCAGATCTTTTATAATTTCAGTAACTATGCAACCATCAAATTTGCGGCAAGTAGTGCTATGAATTTCTAGTGCAGTTCCTTTCTGTATACTTAGTGCAAGTCTACATACTTGCTTTCATATATCAAACAACAAATCAGTTGCCACTGAGTCAAACTTGAGTCATGGTGACCCCCTGTGTGTCGTACTAGAACTTTGCTCTACAGAGATCTTAATGACTGGTTTTCCGGAAAGAGATCACAAGGTCTTTGTTTTCAAGAAGCGTCTAAGTATACTACAACCTCTAGCCTTTTGGTTAGCAGCCAATTGGGTTAACTGTTTCTACCACCCAGGGACTCAGTCTTCATATATATTTTCCTACGTTTCCCTACTCTTTTCTGTTAGTTACCCAGCCACTTCTTCCTTCTGATCATAGTGTCTAATTGAGCTAAGTGCAGAATAAGTACAACTTTAACCATACACAGGAATGTCTGGGGGTGATGCACCATCCTAGTGTGGATTACAAATTCTGTGTTGCTGAGGCAGCGTCCAAGATAAAGTGTGAGGAGGAAGAGCTGTGATTTTGATGATTATGTGTTTAGCATGGTCAGAAAAGTTTGTGTTACAACTTGCTGGTCACAGCCTCAGACAGTCTGCTCTGTTCTGTCCCAGTTGCGCTGATCCAGATGATCAGACATGGCCTGACTGCTGAGCTTTGTCACACAGATTTCAGATAGGTTGCCCTCTTAAGTGTCTGAGACACCCAGGAAGGCAGACACTAGCACTAAAAATGCAACTTCATTGTATTCCATGTCTTATAGGGCACCCTCATAATTATTTCCTTGCCTTTAATAAGAAGAGTCTTCATTTGCCCATTAAGGAAATTCCAACGTGGTTTCCTGTTTTATCATCCCAACCACTGTTTTTTGCACATTGGCTTCTGATTTTGATCCATTATTCGTTAAAAACCCCAGTTGTACATAGACTTGTGCTGCATATTCAGAAAGGACCTGCACTAGAAATTTTTGTTACTTGCCACAGAACAAAATCTGATGATTGTATTTAATTACTGGAAGGACAAAAGATCCCAGAGTTTAAGGTAGCCACCATAGGATTGGCCCCAAAATCATTAGTCTGCGGTCCAAGTAGAGATTTTGTATGTTGTTATGTTGTTGTTGTTGTTGTTGTTGGTAGGTGCCATTGAATCGGTCCCGACCCATAGCGACCTTATGCACAGCAGAACTAAACACTGCCCAATCCTGGGCCAACCTCACTACTGTTACCACACTTGAGTCCATCGATGCTGCCACTTGACCAATCCATCTCGTTGGGGGTCTTCCTCTTTTTCTCTGACCCTCCACCTTACCAAACATGATATCCTTCTCCAGTGACTGGTCCCTCCTGACAATATGTCCAAAGTAGGAGAGACAAAGTTTGGCCATCCTGGCTTCCAAGGAGCACTCTGACTGCACTTCTTCCAAAACAGATCTACTGGTTCTTTTGGCAGCCCATGGCACTTTCAATATTTTCCTCCAACACCATAACTCAAATGCATCAATTCTTCTATGGTCTTCCTTATTTACTGTCCAACTTTCACATGCATATGAGGTTATTGAAAACACCATGGTTTGGGTCAGGCGCACCTTAGTCCTCAAGCTGACATCTTTGCTCTTCAACACTTTAAAAAGGTCTTGTGCAGCAGATTTGCCTAATGCAATAGTCATTTGATTTCTTGACTCCTGCTTCCGTGAGTGTTGATAGTTGATCCAAGAAGAATGAAGTCCTTGACAACTTCAATCTTTTCTCCATTGTTGATAAGAATGTTGTTTTTGGTCCAGTGGTGAGGATTTTTGTTTTCTTTACATTGAGATGCAATCTATACCAAAGGCTGTGCTCTTTGTTCTTCATCAGTAAATGTTTTAAATTCTCTTCACTTTCAGCAAGCAAGGGTGTATCATCTACATATCACAGGTTGTTAATGAGTCTTCTTCCAATCCTGATGCCACGTTTTTCTTCATAGAACCCAGCTTCTCAGATTATTTTCTCAGCATACGGGTTGAATAAGTATGGTGAAAGAATACAACCTTGTCACACACCTTTTTTAATTTTAAAACATTCAGTGTTCCCATGTTCTGTTTGAACAACTGGCTTCTTGGTCCAGGTACAGATTTCTCATGAGTATAATTAAGTGTTCCTGAATACTCATACTTCACAATGTTGTCCATAGCTTGTCATGATCCACACAATCAAAAGCCTTTGTGTAGTCAATAAAGCACAGGTAAAAAACATCTTTCTGATATTCTCTGCTTTCAGCCAAGATCCATTGGACATCAGCAATGATATCCCTTGTTCCACAGCCTCTTCTGAATCCAGCTTGAACCTATGGAACTTCTCTATCAGTGTATGATTGTAGCCATTTCTGTATTACCTTTAGCAAAACTTTACTAGCATGGGATATCAAAGAGATTGATGATTTCTGCATTCCTTTGGGTCACCTCTCTTTGGAATGGGAACAAATATGGATCTCTTCCAATCAGTCTGCCAGATAGTTGTCTTCCAAATTTCTTGACAGAGATGAGTGAGTACCTCCTGTGCCGTCTCACTGTCTTGAAAGATTTCAATTTGTATTCCATCAATTCCTGGTGCCTTGTTCTTTGCCAATTCCTTCAATGCACCTTGGACTTCCTCCTTCCGTGTCATTGGCTCTTGATCATATGCTACCTCTTGAAATGGTTGAACATTAGCCATTTCCTCTTGGTATAGTGGTGACTCTGTGTATTCTTTCCATCTTCTCTTGATGCTTTCTGCATCATTCAATAATTTGCCCAGTGAATCTTTCAATAACGAAAGTCGAGGCTTGGATCTTTTCTTCAGTTCCCCCAGCTTGAGACATACTGAGCGTGTTCTTCCTTTTTTAGTTTTCTGATTCCAGATTTTTGCACATTTTGTTGTAATATTTGGTTTTATATTCTCGAGCTGATCTTTGAAATTTTCTATTCAGCTCTTGCACCTCCTCATTTCTTCCATTTGTTTTAACATCTCTATGCTGGAGAGCAAGTTTCAGTGTCTCTTCTGATATCCATTTTGACATTTTCCTTCTTTCTTGTCTTCTTAATGGCTCTTTGCTTTTTTCATGTATAATGTTCTTGATGTTATCCCTCATCTCTTCTGGTCTTTGGTCTTTAGTGTTTAATGTATCAAATCTGTTCTTCAGATGATCACTAAATTCAGGTGGGATATATTCAAGTCATATTTTGGCTCTCGTGGATTTCTTTTCATTTTCTTCAGCTTCAGTTTGAATTTTCATATGAGTAATTGATGGTCTGTTCCACAGTCTGCCCCGGCCTTGTTTTGACTGATTATATGGAACTTTTCCATCGTGTCTTTCTGCAGATGTAGTCAATTTGATTTCTATGTATTCCATCTAGTGAGGTCATGTGTATAGTCGTCCCTTATGCTGTCTAAAGAAGGTATTTGAAATGAACAAATCATTGGTTTTGCAGAATTCTATCATGTGTTCTCCAGCATCATTTCTATCACCAAGGCCATATTTTCCATCTACTGATCCTTCCTCTTTGCTCCCAACCTTTGCATTCCAATCACCAGTAATGATCA
>NW_006408721.1:2736876-2749917 GCF_000296735.1 Chrysochloris asiatica | reverse complement strand
CTGCTTCCGTGAGTGTTGATAGTTGATCCAAGAAGAATGAAGTCCTTGACAATTTCAATCTTTTCTCTGTTGATAAGAATGATGTTTATTGGTCCAGTGGTGAGGATTTTTGTTTTCTTTACATTGAGATGTAATCCATACCGAAGGCTGTACTCTTTGATCTTCATACATAATCATACACATTAGAATTGAGCATCTTCGATTTTCTTCAACTGTAAAATTTATGGAAGCAGATCTCCAATCCTTTCTTCGCTGGCAATACTTGTTGGGTTCAAACTGCTAAACCATTTGTCCCACCCAGAGACCTTGGTAGAATAGTTGTTATTGTTGTTAAGTGCCATGGAGTTGGTTCTGACTCATAGCGACCCTGTATAGGGGTTCTGAGAAGGGATTGGTGGGTTTGAACCAACGATTTTGTGGTTAACAGTCCAATGCTTATCCTACAGTGCCACACTAGGAGGCCTACAGAAAATAATAGTGTCCTGTATTTATGGATCCCATTTCACTGAGAGCCCCAGAGTAGCCTGTGCGTGCCTAATGTTCTAAGTGGCGCTGTAAAGAATATGCTAGTCAGAAAACACTGAGAGGAGTTTCTACTTAGGACTAAAGCAAGACAGTTCCCACTAATCAGATAAGAATGTGCTCTTGTTATTAGGTGGAGTCGATTCTGACTCACAGTGACCCCAAGTGACACAGTCTCCTATGGAAGGAAGGTCTTTCTTCCATAGTG
The DNA here is from genome assembly GCF_000296735.1 of Chrysochloris asiatica. Lineage (NCBI taxonomy): Eukaryota > Metazoa > Chordata > Mammalia > Afrosoricida > Chrysochloridae > Chrysochloris > Chrysochloris asiatica. The sequence continues at coordinate 2,749,187 of NW_006408721.1, read as the reverse complement.
CCTCTGGGTGGGTTCAAGCCACTAACCTTTTGTTTAGTAGATGAGAGCAAACAGTTAGTATAACAGGCGAACTCTAGTTTTTATATGTGCATTATTATATGAAGCATATTTTCAGTAGGTTTTCTTTGAGTATCTAAGAAATTATGCCCCAAAAGCAAACTTTTGTCATTGAGTCAAACTGCTCCATCACATTTCCTGGACTGTAATCTTTATGGGAACACACAGTCACATCTTTCTCCTGTGGAACAACTGACAGGTTCAAACAGCTGGCTTTTTGATTAGCTGCTAAGACTTACCACCAGGACTCCTTAAGAAACTATATGTGTTAATGTATGTGTGTGTCAGGTGCTGTTGGGTTGACTCTGACTCATAGCAACGCTATGCACAACCGAATGAAACACTGCCCAGTCCTGAGCCCGCCACACAATTGTTGCTATGTTTGAGCCCATCACTGCTGCCACTGTGTCAGCCCTTCTTGTTGGGAGTCTTCCTGGTTTTTGCCAACCCTCCTCTCTTTACCAAGTGTGATGTCCTTCTCAGGGACAGGTCCCTCCTGATATCATGTCTGAAGTATGAGAAATGAAATCTCCCATTCCATCCTGGCTATAATGGCCTGTAATTCTACAAATCTATATTGAGAACCATTGCTCTATGAGCTACTGTTCTACATAATGGGATATGTTGTTGTTAAGTGCCATTGAGTTGGTTCCCAGAATTGGCAGGTGGATTTGAAGTGCTAACATTGTGGTTAGCAGTCCAGTGCTTATCCTGTAGCACCACACACAAAACTCTCTGCCGCGTGCAGCTTGCATCAATGAAATATATGTGTGTGTGTGTATGATATTTAAATAATATGATTTATATATAACAGAATTAGCTAACTATGTTACATTTATCCTACATTAATATATGTACAGTGCTATTCTAAGCTTTGTACATATATTAAGTAATTTAATTCTCCAACAACCAGATGCAGTGGGTACTAACTATTTTTATTATTCCCATTATATAGATGAGAAAAATGAAATATAAAGATTATATCTTGACTTGATCCTATCTGTACCTGGTAAGTGATACAGCCAGGCCTTGAACTCAGCTAGTCTCACTCCAGATCTATGCTCTCACTCACACTGTACTGCTTCTATGTAGCACATAAACAAAATAAACATGTTGTTGTCGTTAGGTGCTATTGAATCGGTTCTCACTCTATGTACAACAGAACGAAACATGGCCTGGTCCTGCGCCATCCTCACAATTGTTACGTTTGAGCCCATTGCTGTTGCCACTGCGTCAATCCATCTTGTTGAGGGTTTTCCTCTTTTTCGCTGACCCTCCACTTTACCAAGCATGATGTCCTTCTACAGGGACTGGTCACTCCTGATAGATAGTGGGAAATGCTAAATAGAAAATAAAGCAGGGAGAGAGGGAGAGATTGTAATTTTATACAAGATGGCCAGAGAAAGCCTCACTGAGAGGCCAGCATTTGGATAAAGGATGTGAGCCGTGAACCATGAAGCTCTCTGGAGAAAAACATGTTCCAGGCAGAGGGACTTGGAAATGCAAGGGTCTTGAGGAGGAAGCCTGCTTAGTGACTGGGGCTGGGCAAGGAGGAGGAGAGTGAGATAAATGGGGTGGGAGCTGGGATGGGTCAATTGTGTAGGACCTTGAAGCCTAGAAGCCATTTCAAGGACTTTGGCTTTAACTCAAAGTGCATTGGAATGTGATTGGGAACTTCTGTGATGAGCAGTGAAGCAATTTGAGCTATTACAGGATCAGTCTGGCAGTTGTGTTAAGGTAGGCTAAAGGGACGCAACGCAAGGGCAAAAGCAGGGAGACAACAGGAGACTGTTACAATTCTACACAAAAGATGAAGACAGATGGATCAGGGTGATGACAGTGAAGATGAGACGTGGTGGAATTCATATTATGATCTGGAGGTAGGGTGACAAGTTGCCTTCAAGCCCACTGTTACAGCCACACTTCATTGCTGACGCTCTCCTTCACCAAGCATAATGTCCTCCTATAGGAACTGGTCCGTCCATAGAACATGCCCAAAGTATGAGAGACAAAGGCTCACTATTCTCACCTCTAAACAGCATCTGGCTGTGCTTCCTTCAAGACAGATTTGTTCGATCTTCTTGTAGTCCATAGTAGTATATTCAATATTCTCCAACATCAGAATTCAGAGACATCAATTCTTCTTGATTCTTCTTCAGTCTTCCTTATCCACTGTTCAGCTTTCATATGCATATGAAGCACATGCCACTCCTCAAGGTGACAGTGTTACAGAAAGGGGTTTTATTGTTGTTGTTAGATGCAGTCTAGTTGGTTCTGACTCATAATGAGTCCATGTACAACAGAATGAAACATTGTTGTAGTTGTTGTTAAGTGCCATGGACTCTATTCCGACTCATAGCGATACTGTGTAGTTTCCAGGGAGTGGTTGGTGGGTTTGAACCGCCAGCCTTGCTGTTCAAACCGAGATTTTGGTTCAGTCTTTATCCTACAGTGCCACACCAAGACTCCACTGTTGCTGTTATGTGCCATCAAGTCAGTTCTGACCCATAGTGACCCTGTATAGAGTTTCTGATGAGCAACTGGTGTGCGGTTCAAGCCAACTTTTCAGTCCAGCAAATTAACACACAGTGCCACACTCCAATGTTGTTGTTGTTGTTAAGTGCTGTTGAGTCAGTTCCAATCCATGGTGACCCTGTAGGTTCTGACCCATGTTGACCCTGTTTAGGGTTTCCAAGGAGTGACTGGTGAGCTTGAACTGCCAATCTTGTGGTTCAAACCAAGTTTGCAGTCTAGCACATTAACCCACAACACTACAGCAGGACTCCACTAGGGAGGCAAAATATCAGGAGCTCAGCTTTGCATTGGGGCTCTTCATTACCCATCCATATTGGGATTTCAATTGGATATGTGAGCTTAGACTTCAGGAGAGCTGTGCAGGCCACCTCAAGATGTAAATTTACAAGTCATCAGCAGATAGATGGTGTTTAAAGCTATGAGACTAATTGAGAAAATGAAGGTAATGAATGAATACAGAAAACAGATGAGGAACAAGTACCAAAGGTACTTTCATGGTAAGATATCAGAAAAAGGAGGAGGAATCAGCAAAGTAAACTAGAAGGGGTGGCTTGTGAGATAGGAGGAAAACCACAAGAACACAATATCCTATAAATGAAGAAAAAAATGTTCTAGGAAAGAGCAAGTATGTCAAATACTGCAGGTACATCCAAAAGTATGAGAGCTGAGCATTGGCCATTGGCATTTATGATACGGAGGTTATTGAGGTTGCCAAAGGCAATTTCAGTGGAGTTGTGGGGCAAATAGAGTATAACACAGGTTCAATAGAGTATATTTGTTTGGTTGGTTGTCTGGGATGCCTACCTACATACTACAACATGTTTGTAGTCAGACAAGAACGATCCAGAAGAGAGGAAAACCAGTGGTGCAGGGGAGAAAGTAGAGAATTTGAGTGCTGTTAAGCAGAGAAAAAGATCAACCACCCTGTTAGCCTTAAATGTACAGAAAAGTCATCCCTTATAACAAACAGGTAAGGTGTATGTAGGTAGAAGTGTTTGGTGGTGATTCTCTTCTGAGTGTTTCCGTGTTCTCAATAGCTTAGGAAATAAAGTCAGCAGCAGAGAGTGACAACAGAGGAGGAGGGAGGGAAAGGTGTGAGGAAAAGGAGAAAGTGTGGAATAGTGTTCTAGGAGATCAGGAAAGCCAATGCACTGGGGAAGTGCATTAAGAACCTCCTGAGATTAATGAGCATGTATTCAAAGTTAGGCTGTAGGAGAAGGATCTTAATGACTGACCATGGAGTTTAAAATAGGTGAGGAAGGCTGTGATCACAAGACGGGGATGGAGACGTGCAGTGGATTGTAGGTCCCGGTTGGACTGAGGTGTTATTAAAGTTGAGGCCTAGAGAGTGAGTTTTGAAAATCAAAGGTGATGATTGGAGACTGGTGCTTGCAACTGGTTATGGAGGAGGTACAATAACTTGTAATGGCAAGATGTGATTGCAAAGGTGAGTAACTATGGTAGAGTGTGTTTCATTAGAAAGTGTACGTATCTGTTTGGTAAGATCAAACTTCAGCCACCATTGTTTTGTTCTCTTAGGATATTTTCCAATCTTGCCCTTCTGGAAGCTATCTTGATAAATAAGTTGCTCAGAAGTTTTATTTCCCAAATGAAATCTATGCTCACTGTTAGCTCATACTCCATGGATGATTCATCCTGAATCACAGATGCCCTGCTGTCTGTATCCTGCACATGAACACATGACTGTTAAGATTCTTAACAAGAAAGGATGGGTTTGAGCTCCAAGTGAACAGTAGAACGCATACTTGGGCTTGATGAAGGATACTTGAGTAATTTCTGTAAAGACAATCATTTCATTTAAGTAGGGATATTCGATTCACTCAAACCAGCTATCTGATTACTATATTTCCTTTCTGTGGTTGCCATGTGCATTCTGCAAATTGGTCTCCTTTTAAGCGTACCTCTCCAGGGAAATAAACAATTGGAAACCATGTATTAATAAAACCTTCATCAGAACTCTTAATTTGACTAGATTTTTGTTTTTTCAACACTGAGTTCATTGAATAAAGGAAACTATCTCAAGAATACAAGCACATATCAATAATATCATTTTATAAAAAGATAAAGAGCAACCTAAAAATTTCAAGTTAAGGAGCTCTGGTAGCGTAGTGGTTACGAATCGAGCTGTGAACCTTAAGGTCAGCGGTTCGAAACTACCAGCCGCTCCGCGGGAGAAAGATGAGGCTTTCTGCTCCCGTAAAGATTTACACCCTCGGAAACCCTGTACAGGGTCGCTATGGGTCGGAACCGACTCGACGGCACTTAACAACAACAACACAAAAATTTCAAGTTAGGTCATAGAATGAGCAAACATTTGATCTACACTCTTTACATTACCTATTGTTGTTCAGTGCTGTTGAACTGGTTTCCACTCATAGTGACTCTATATAGAGTTCCTGAGGAACAGCTAGTGGATTTGAATTGCCAACTTTGTGATTTGCAGTCCAGTGTTTATCCTACAGTGCCACACCAGGATTCCACATTAACTGTAACTCTGAAGAATAAAAATAATAGTTCAGAATAAACAAGATCCCAAACTTTCCAGAACAATGGTAGATGAGAATCATGCTCTAGACAAGGAGGGCACCTGGTGTGGTGCTGTGGGTTAATGTGCCAGACTGCAAAGTTGTTTGAATCGCAAGGTCGACGGTTCAAGCTCACCAGTCACTCCTTGGAAATCCTATACAGAGCCGCTATGGGTCGGAATCAACTCGACAGCACTTAACAACAACAAGTTGTTAAACGAAGGTATGACTACTCTAGTTTAGAAAGTGAACTGCCATACTTTAGAAAAAGTATCAGTAGGAGTTTGGTTTGCCAGAAACCATATTCAATCCCAACATCTTTCCTGAACTTGTTATATAACCAAGACAGTTCTTCACTCATTGCATTAACAGTTCAGTGAGGAAATAAGGAGGCTCTGGTAATTCTTTTTTAAACTCTTTACCGCCATTACTACTCCACTCAAGCTGTACAAGTGCCTAATCTCTTTCCACTCGTTTTAATGGCCTGAGAGAACAGCCCAAATGAAGGCCTGTCCTCAGAAGTGTGTGAAAGCACAATGGGACAGGATATACCTGGCAGGGGGTGGGTTTCTAAAGAGATGTGTCAGAGCCATGGAATGCTCCATCCAGGGCTGGGCCTGACCCAAGGGGGTGTGAAAGGAAAGGGTTGGGCACAGTACAGGTCTTTTTGTCTTGATATAAACTTTGGAGTAATATGCAAAAATAAGCAAATTTTGAATTACTTTAAGATATATATAAAAATATAACATCCTAATAGATGAAGGCAATGGTGACTGAAGTTTGATCTCACCAAACAGATATAGAATCCTTTTACAGTAAAACCTGCAAAAACTGGAACTTATGTAAGTCAAAAACATGTCAGAGAAGGAAAATTTAAATATTTTCCACTATCAGAAATGACAGAAAAATGGTAAGACTGCAACCCTGTCAAAAGTGGGAAACTTGTGAGACCCAGCAAAACAAGGCAGTCCCTTGGAATTCCTGCTCCCAAAGGTTTCACTGAATGCTGACCCAACAACACCATCCCCCTTTCCATTTTATTTAACATGAACAGCATCAAACACATACTTCTAGTTTTACAAGGAGTCGGTCTATGGAAAAGTTCAAATGGGGTTTCAGCTGCCCAGCAACCGATTCAAATTATTCTAATGCTAAACCGTGGAATTTATTCTCAAATCATTTGGTGTTTTTCAGAGCATGTTAATACTGGAAGAATCTAAGTGTTAGGTGTTTTAGATAGCCTCTCTGTGGCACACATCTTGAAGAGAGGCAGGATTCCTTCCTACTGGGGAACCTAATGACCTGGAACACTGAACACACATTTTCAAGATGAGCTGAAAGTAGCCAGTTTAAACTTGCCAACGGATGCTTTTCTATTTGGCTCACAGCTATTCATTCATATTGGTTTTGACCATCCCACTGTTTTTATTTAATTCCCTATTTCTTTTCAGGCCTTTCTATATAAGGTTAGCAAGGAATTGCAAATTCCAGGATGCTGCTGTGACTCTCATCTGGAAGCCTGTATCAGCTTTTAGAAATCTTTCAGACTATGTCCTCCATGCCCAGTTTAGGAATACCCCCAAAATTAATAATCACTGAAAGTGCTGAGTTTACTTTTATTTTATTTTATAGAAAACACTTACTAAGTCTTAAACAGGACAAAGACATCTGGATGTGGAAGACCATCAGCATGAAGCCATATGGTATCCAGAGGATTCATGGCCACGTTGTTAATTATAGAACAGAAAACAAAGGAAATTTGTCACAAAGTAAGGATTGGTGGAAGATCAATTCATTACTGTCCAAGGTGGGACTATATAAATGGGGAAGGGGCCATGGTTGGAATATATACACTATTACAGATTAGAAATGTTTACAGGATTGGTTTGGGATCTTCCTCTACTACTCCACAGAAAGTGGTGAGCTTTAAGGACATCAATTTGAAGCGGCAGAATTGGTTTTTTGACTATTTTTCAATGGTGATTTGTAAAAATATATAGTTAATTCAAGCAAAGGTAAGATGTAAAAAAATACTTGGGGAGAAGAGACAAATCATATGTGCAGAATTCCAGATAAATTATGTAGCTATTCAGCCCTCAAGGGAAAGAAACATAACTCTCTACTTTGTTGTTGTTAAATGCCTTGGAGTTGGTTCCGATTCATAGTGACTCTGCATAGGGTTTCTGAGGCTTCAAATCTTTGAGGGAGCAGAAAGCCACATGTGGCTAATGCATAGTATCTTGCTTCCAACATGGGAAGGGAGGGGGAAATAGTGTAACTTTACAGAGGAGAAACTTGACAAACAATATCTCATCTGGTGATCGAGGCCAACATCAGTAAGTAATGTTGGCAGTATATACTCTTTTTGTGTGTGTGTATGAATTGAATGAAAGTTTACAGGGCAGATCATCAGTTTTACATTCAACAAATCATTTACTTTGTTTCATTACAATGATTATAATCCCCTCCATGTACCATCAGTTAACAGTATTTCTCTCCATTTATTTTAGTTTTTTTTTTTTTTCCCCCCCAACACTCAGGCATATATAATAATTTAAATTTAAACCACTAACGGGAACATTCTACAAGTCTGCCTCTTGACCATCAGCTCTCAGCCCCTCTCTTTCCATGAATCTAGAGTCCTCAGCTGCTCCCTCTCTCCATGTCCCCATCTCTACCTCCATCTCTAGTGTCCCTGCTTCTCTGGATAGGGTTCCACACTCTCTGGATAGGGTCCCACATTCTGCTTGTGCTCTTCTCCCTTGATGGCCCTAGTGTCCTCTGTTTCTGAACAGTAAGATTAACTACTCCCCTATTTTTGTTACAAAACTTCTACCTTTACAATTGTGACAGTTGCAATTATCCCATGATAACAATTACTCGCTATTGAATTATAAGAATCTTATCCCCATCTCTTTTAACCAGACCCATCTAGACAAGATGAAAACTATTCAGTGGACCCTGCCTTCCTCCACTCACTCTTAAACTAAACTCCCTCTTGAAAACTTATAAGTCAGTCACTTTGTGCGTTTATTACCCCCTCATTTTAAGTAGCCAGTGTCTAAGTTGCCTGTCCATATCTACCCTGTATACAGAGAGGATAGCATTGATACTTGATGTGAAAACTCTTTCCCTCTCTGTTGGTATTTTGAACGACTACATCCATGAGTATATAGGTCAAGTTCATCAAATTGTAGCAATTTACCCTCATTTCCTTTATCAAAAATTGTCTTTTTTTATCTTCCTCTAGTCAAGTTTTGACTATCAAATCATAGAGGTTAGGTTAAATGGGTACTATCTGTGAGTTTGGGTGTTCTTGTGTATCTCCCTTCACTTCATATGAGCTGGATGCTTCACTCTCAGCTCTAACCCTCTGTGGCTATGTCCTTGTCCATGGGTTCAGGTGTCCCCATGTCTCACCATACTTTGGACCAACCAATCCTTCCTCTTCTCTGTCTCATCTCCAGGTCAGTGGGAGTCTATGGGATGTGGTTGAACTCAGCCCACTTCTTTATTGCTGCCTCTTCCCCTCTTCCACTCACCAGTAGACCAATGTGGTTGCCAGAAAGCTTACATGCCTGCTCATGTGTTCCCTTTGAGTTTCAGTCATAGAAGGGGGTTTATCCTGAAGGAACTTGATTGCTTGCCTTGATGGCTTCCCAGCGAACAACTTGCTTATTTGTGTAGTAGTCAATCATACTACCATTTTTGTGTCAGTATATACTCTTGATGTGGCGTTGTGGATTAATGCACCAGACTGAAAAGCCATTTGAACTGCAAAGTAGGCAGTTCAAGCTCACCAGCTGCTCCTTGGAAACCCTATACAGGGTCGCTATGGATCAGAATCAACTCAACAGTACTGAACAACAACCATAACTCCAATCTAATGAGAAAAACATCAGACAAATATCAATGGTGGGATATTCTAAACAATACCTGACCTCCTCAGTAACAGTAAGAGGACAGTCCTCCTCAAACTGTGAAAGCCATCAAACAAAGCAAGACTGGAAATGGTCAGCCAAGAGAAGCCGAAGGAGATATGGTCACTAAATGTAATTAGAATCTTAGGTGAGATCCTGGAATAGAAAAAGGAAATTAGTATGGACCGAAGTTAATACTTTAGTTAATACTGATATGCAATATTGGTTCATTAATAGTGTGATAAATATACTCCCTTAATGTAAAAAGTTGGAACCCTGATATGGGGCTGTAAGATAAGCGTTGGACTGCTAATGCCAAGTCAGTGATGCAAACCCAACTGTTCCTTGGAAATCCTATACAGGATAGCTATGAGTCAGAACCAACTTAACAACAACTATGTAGGAAGTTAAGAGGAAACTGCATATAGAGCATATGGTAATACTCTACACTGTTTTCTCAATTTTTGTCTAAATCTTGAACTATTCTAAAAGTTCAAGTATACTAAACGGTTACTTGACTGAAAGATAAACCCTCCTGCTCAAATAGAGTCAATCTGAGACAGATAGAATCTAACCATACATCACAGGCAGTCAGAAGCCTGGAAACATGGAGTACACAGGCAAGCAATGAGGTGTTTCACAGCTCCCAACCCCTGCATTCTGTACACCTTCCCTTCCAAAAGAAAAGCACTGACACTCCATAGTGCAGTTCACTAAATTCTCAATCCATTATTCATTTAACATTCATAATGCTATGAAGTAGGTGGCACCATATCCATGAAGGAAAAGAAGTGAAGGATCCTGCCTAAGATCACCTTATTGGTGTGGGTGGAGCTGGGTTTCAAATTCAAACAGTCTAACTCCCACAGCCAATGTTCTTAACCTCTATTGTTTGTGTACAGTCGCCAGGTTACACATGAACGAGATTAGTTCCTAAGTGTGTCTATAAGTCAAATTTGTAGGTAAATCAGAACAAGTGCACATGGTTCTTATCTAGCTTTACTTTGTTGTTGTTAAGTGCTATCGAGTCAGTTCAATTTCAGTACCTTTTCAATGATTTAAAAGTTGCCCATGCAGCAAGTGAGGGGGAATTTGTTGTGAGTAGGGTATAGTTAAATCCTGGCGTGGCACTGTAGAGTCAGCACTGGACTGCTAACCACAAGGCTGGCAGTCCAAACCCATCAGTTGCTTCTTGGAAACCCTATACAGGGTCACTATGAGTTGGAATGAACTGGACAGCGTTTAGCAACAACCACAATAAGGGTTTGGTTGAATTGTTTCAAGATGAGGGCAATATGCATAACATTAAAGGGCAAGCATGGGTTATCTGTACATTGGATGAGTGGTCTATAAGCTACTGGCACTTCCTCCTCGTTCACTTGCCCTTTTTAATAGGAATTAACCTTATTCATGGACAGCTGAATTTTTACAACCCACGCACTGTGTAGATACAACAGAGAAATCATGGAGGTGGGGATAGGCACTGTGAGCAGACAGGGAAGTCACCACCCTCTGATGTAATACCTAGTTCCTAATGATGAGCTTCGAGTCCTCATGTGGTGCTGTGGGTTAATGTGCCAGACTGCAAAGCCAGTTGAACTGCAAGGTCAGTGGTTTGAGTTCACCAGCTGCTCCTTGGAAACCCTATACAGGGTCATTATGGGTCAGAACCGACTCAACGGCACTTCACAACAACAACAACAATGATGAGGTTAGCACTGATCCTAAACACAGATCACCCACAGGAACTTGAAGTGAATCTCCTCCTCTAGATGATTGTAGCCCTAACCCTAACATTGTACCCATCAGATGTCTTGGAAACAACCCAATTTTGAAACATTTTCAAGTGGTTTCTATAATGAGCATTAGTAAACCCACAAGCATGAAACTGTGCATATTTTCCCCAACCCTATATTTCAGAAAAGCTGGCTCCACTTTATTTACAAAATAAGATGAAATTGTATATGCCAGCCCAAATTAAGAGGAGTAGGTTCTGCTTCATGTTTGTAAAAAAGAAAGTTACTTGAAACAGCAAATTCTCAAACTCTGCCCTTTCCTTAAACTCCTGGATGGTCACAAAGTTCACTATTTAATAAAGACCCTTAGAAAGGCTTGTCAAATAATAAACCTATTCAGAAACTTTATAAATATAGGGAGCTTTATAAAAATAAAAAAGATTCCATCATGACTTCCTGTTGAAAAAGTCAAAGCTAGTTCAGATCACTTGGAGAGAAGGCTACCTCCGGAACATGCTGTTTGTTTGAAAAACTCTCTAGGGGGTGTGGGATACTGACAAGCTTTCTTCTTTCCTTTGGTTATCTGTGTTTTCCAGTGTTTCTGCAATGGAAATGTGTTGCTTCTGTCGAAAGAAAAAAAAAATTGTTTTTTTAAAAAAAGAAAGGGTCAGGTTTTGGCAGGAACGTACTAACCTGGAAAATTGAGGTGTGATTGTGAACAGGAAGGTGTCTTCCTGTGCCAGACCAAGCACTGCATTATTGCAGGGAGATTTGCTCCATGACTGTAACCACCCGGGGAATTCCATCTGATGCTATTGGTGGGTTGAAGATCTGGCAGACTATTTGGACAGTTTGATTCTATAAATTAACAAAGAACTTGAAGACAATTCTGCAAAACCAAACCAACCAACAAACATAGCCAGGATTGGCACACAGATCAAAGGAAAGAGTTGATAGCAGTCAGCCTGGAAGAAAGGAATAAGGATGATGTCTTAGACTAGGTTCTCAGGAGAAGCAAAACCAGTGAAACCCTAGTGTGGCACTGTAGGATAAGCACTGAACTGCTAACTGCAAGGTTAGCAGTTCAAATCCATCAACCACTCTGAGGGAGAAAGATGAGACTTTCTGCTCCCAAAAGATATACAGTCTTGAAAACCCTATACAGGGTGGTTATGAGTTGATAGCAGTGAGTTTGATTTTTTTTTTTTTTTTCATGTTTTATTGTGAATTATATGATAGTTTACATGAAAGAACTTTAGTTTTACATTCATTCCACTGTATATCGTTTCATTGCCATGGTTCCAAACCCCTCCATGCATCATTAACCGACCAAAGGGTATACCCTATAAACCCGGCCCCTACACTCCTCCCACCCCCAGTCTTCAGTACACAGTTCCTCTCGCTTCCTGGATCCAAAGTCCCCAGCCACTTCATCACTCCACCACGTCATCATCACTGCCTCTATCTCAGAACTCACTGTTTCTCTGGGTAGGGTCCCGCTCTCGGCTCTTCTCCGT
>NW_006408721.1:2706828-2735181 GCF_000296735.1 Chrysochloris asiatica | reverse complement strand
GGTGGCTGGCCACTTCCTTGTTATTCTTCAAGGTAGCATAATATTCCATTGTGTATATGTACCACAGTTTGTTTATCCATTCTTCAGTTGATGGGCACTTTGGTTGTCTCCATCTGTTTGCTATTGTAAATAGTACTACTATTTGCTATTGTAAATAGTACTACTATTAATATGGTGTGCATTGATTTTTTTTTTTTTTAGATAAAGGTTTATATCAAGGAAATGACTCACAATGTTGAAGTGGCAAGCAAGTTCCAAGTCCAAGGGTCAGATGTCAGACTGGAGGCTTCTTTTGACCCTTGTAGTTGAAGGGACTGATGAACCCAGGATTGATAGGTCAGATGGCAGGCTTCTGGCTGCAGAGGCAAATAAATCCAAGGTTTGCAGGTAAGATGGCAGACTGCTGATGACTCTCAGGATCAGTAGGCACTATGGCAGGCCACTGGCTCAAGTTCAAAGAAATGGAGGCCAGCTGACAGGCCAGATGCAGAATCCAGGCCCAGAAAGGATAATAAAATTGAAGTTTTCAATGTGCTGTCTACAAGAGACATACCTTACACACAAAGACAAAAGTAGATTAAAAATTAAAGATGTAAAAACTATATCAAGCTAACAGCAATAAAAAACAAGCAGAAGTAGCAATGTTAATTTCTGATAAAATAGACACTAAGGCAAAAACAGCATAAGACACAAAGAAGGACAGTATCTCATAATTACAGGGCCAATTCAACAAGAGGACATAACCATAATAAGTAGTTATGTTCCCAATGAAAGAACCTCAAAATACCTAAGTCAAACTCTAATGGAATTGAAGAAAGAAATAGACAATACTATAATAATAGTTGTTGTTTTGTTGTCGAGTCATTTCTGACCCATACTGACCCTATATATAGGGTTTCCGAGGAACAGCTGATGAGTTTGAACCCCCAACCTTGTAGTTCAAACTGACCTTGTGGTCAAGTGCTTATCCTACAGTGCCACACCAGGACTCCATATAATAGTGGGAGATTTTAATATACTACTTGTGATGAAGGACAGAATAACTGGAAAGAAATTCAACAAAGACACAGAAGAACTAAAGAACACAATCAACCAACTTGATCTCATAGACACATACAGAGCACTCAACCCAACAACAGCACAAAACACACTCTTTTCCGTACACATGGAACATTCTCTGGCATAGACCAGATGTTATGCTACAAAGCAAGCCTCAATAAAATTTAAAATGTAGAAGTACTACAAAGCATCTTTCCAGATCACAACGGTATAAAATTAGAAAACAACATTAGGAAGGCCAAAGGAAAAAAATCAAATACATGGAAATTGATTAACACCCTGCTTTAAAACACCCTGAAAAATTCAACATCCATTCCTAATAAAAAATGAGATTGAAAAATTCCTTGAGTCAAATGAAAAAAGATACCATAGCATACCAAAACCTTTGGTACACAGCAAAAGCAGTGCTTACAGAGCAATTAATTTAAATTTATATAAACAGCACAAGAGAAGAAATAACAAAAATTACCAATTGATGCAACATCGCCAACAGTTAGAAAAAGAGCAGCAAAGTAAGCCTACAGCCACCAAAAGGAATATATATATATATATTAAAGCAGAAATAAATAGAAAACAGAGAAACAATAGAATGAATCAACAAGAAGTTGTTTCTTTGAAAGAATTAAGAACACTAACAGGCAAATCTAACAAAAGAAAAGAAGATGCAAATTACATACATAAGAAACAATATGGGTGACATCACAAGAGAGTCAATGGAAATAAAAGGAATACTAACAGAAAACTATGAGGGATTATGTTCCACCAAATTTGAAGATCTAAAGAAATGGACAAATTTTTAGAAAAACACAATCTATCAAAACAAACACATAATGAAGGAGAAAACTTGAACAGATCCATAACAAAACAGGAAATTGATTATGTCATTTTAAAAACTCCCAGATGAAAAAGGCAGGACACAGATGGCTTCACTGGGGAAGTCTACCAAACAGTCAGAGAAGAGCTGACACCAGTCTACTCAAACTATTCCAGAACAAAGAAAAGGATGGAAAACTTCCACATAAATTTTATGAAGCAAGCACAACCCTAATACCAAAACTAGGCAAAGACATCACTAAACAAGAAAATTATAGATCAATATCCTTCATGAACCTAGATGCAAAAATTCTCAGCTAAATCCTAGCCAATAGAATTCAACAACATATCAAAATAAAACAAAACTAACATCATGACCAAGTGGGATTCATACCAAGGATGCAAAGATGATTCAATATTAGAACAATAATCAATGTAATCCAACACATAAATAAAACAAAGGAAAAGAAACACAAAATCATATAAACTAATGGAGAAAAGAAATTTGGCAAAATTCAATATCCATTCCTAATAAGTATACTCAGTAAAATAAGAATAGAAGGGAAATTCCTTAACATAATTAAGGGCATATATACAAGTCCATCAGCCAACATTACTCTCAGTGGAGAGAAACTGAAAGTATTCCCTTTGTAAACAGGCACCAGACAAGGATGCCCTTTATCCCAACTCTTATTCAATATTATGCTAGAAGTCTTGGTCAGAACTATAAGTCAAGTAAGGGAAAGTAAGCAAATCCAAATTGGCAAAGAAGAAGTAAAATTCTATTTGCAGATGATATGATTTTATACTTAGAACATCCCAAAGATTCAGTAGGTAATTTATCAGAAGTCATTGACAGATTCAGCAAAGTGGCAGGGTACAAGATCACTATACAAAAAAATTGTTGGGTTCATCTATGCTAATAAGACAGTTCTGAAAAGGAAATCAGGAAAACAATACCACTATTAATAGCCACCCAAAAGATAACATATTTAGAAATAAATCTAATCAGAGAAACAAAAGACCTGTACAAAGAAAACTACAAAACATTACTACAAGAAACAAAAAAAAGACTTACAAAAAATAAAAGAATATACCATGCTCATGGATAGGAAGACTTAACATTTTGAAACTGTCAATGCTGCCCAAAGCAATTTGTAAATATAATGGAATCCCAACCCAGATTCCAGTATCATTCTTTAAATAGATTATCACCAAATTTATATACAAATAAACAAACAAAAAAAAACCCACCATTATCACCAAATTTATATACAAAAAAAAAAGAGTCCTTGGATAATCAAAGTGTTACTTAAGAAGAACAACAAAGTGAAGACTCTCACCTCCTGACCTCAATATTTACTACACAGCCACAGTGGTCAAAACAGCCTAGTACAAGTACAAAGATAGATACATAAACAAATCGAATAGAATTGAGAACTCAGAAGTAAATCCAGCCACATACAGTTAGCATATCTTTGAAAAAGGGCCAAAACATGTTAACTGGAGATTTAGTCTCTTCAACAAATGCTACTGGCAAACTGGACATCTATTTGTAGAAGAATGAAACAAGATCCATATCTCACACCATATACAAAAACAAACTCAATGTGGATTAAAGATCTAAATGTAAAACCTAGAACTATTAAAATCATCAATTAAAAAAATAAGGACAAAATGAGGAGCTCTAATACATGGCATAAATACACTGTCAAACTAAAAATAGACAAACAGTAAAATACAGAACAGATGACTATGACCTCCAAAAAAATCAGATACTTGTGTGCATCAAAAGATTTCACCATAAGAATAAAAAGGGAACTCAAAGACTAGAATTTATTTATTTATTTGCTATGTAATATCAGACAAGGGACTAATCTCTAAAATTTGTAGAAAATATACCTCTATGGTAGGATAAGCACTGGACTGCAAGGTCAGTTTGAACTGCATGGTTGGCAATTCAACTCACCAGCCACTCCTCAGAAACTCTACACTTTGAGCTAGGACAGACTCCATGGTACTTAACAACAATAACAAACAACACCTGTACAAGAAAAAGGCAAACAACCCAACAGAAAAATGGCCAGAGGACAAGAACATACACTTTGCCAGACATTCAGGTGGCCAACAAACACATGAGAAAATGTTCACAATCATTAATTATTAGATAGATGTAAATCAAAACAACAATGATACATCATCTTCTTGTTGTTAAGTCGGTTCAGACTCATAGCAACCCTGCATAGGGTTTCTGAGGAGTGCTGGTGAGCTTGAAGTGTCAACCCTGTGGTTCAAACTGACCTTGCAGTCCAGTGCATTAACCGGCAGCACCACACCAGGACTCTGAGATCATTTTACCCCATTTTACCCTAGCCATAACAGCAAAGTTAAAACAAAACAAAACAGCAAGTGCTGGTGACGATGTGGAGAGACTGGGACCCTCCTACATTTCTGGTGGGACTTTAAAATGGTGCATCTGTGCACTGTGGAAAATATTTGGCACTTCTTAGAACTTTGGAAATAGAAATACTGTATAACCCACCAGCCCTTTTACTTGGTATATATCCAAAAGAAATAAGAATCATGGCACCAATAGATATATGCACATTGATGTTCACTATTCACAATAACAAAAAGATGGAGACAGCCTAAATGCCCAACAATGGAAGAATGGATAAATACACTTTGGTACATACATACCATGGAGTACAATGCAATGTTAAAGACTATCAATGAATCTGTGAAACACCTCATTACTTGGATGAACCTATAGGACATTGTTGTTGTTGTTAAGTACGTTGGAGTCAGTTCTGACTCATAGCGACTATGTACAGGGGTTTTCAAGGCTATAAATCTCTACGGGAGCAGAAAGCCTCATCTTTCTCCTGCAGAATGGCTGGTCGTTTCAAACTGTCTATCTTGAGGTTAGCAGCCCGATTCGTAACCACTACGCTACCAGAGCACCTTTCAGAGTAAAACTAGTCAATCACACAAGGACAAATATTGCATGAGACCACTATTGTGAAAACTCAACAAAAAGTTTTCATGCTAAAAGAAATATTCTTTGATGGTTGACAGGAGTGGGAGGGAGGGGAGAGCAATTTACTGGCTAGAGAGCAGAGACTTGTTAGTTAGCTCCGGTGATGGGGAGCAATATACATGAAGAGGGAGGTTGGCAGAAGAATAATGAAGACAGGTGAAGGCACAGGGAGGTATGCAAGGGTAAAAGGGGATACAGGTAAATAGAGGTATATACACAACCCTGGAACAACAGTGTTCTATGGGTACATGCATGGATAGAGATACACAGAATGAATATGTAAGGGTTTGAAAGAAGATATTGGTACATAAGTATTTACCTTACTGCAAGCATACCTATGAATGTGGTGGAGCAGACAGGGAACAAAATGATAAATTTCTTAGATATTATCAAACACCTTGAGGGAATGAGTTGCTGGGTCTGAGACCACAGGATCATAGTCTCAGGGGACACGTCGGTCTATTGACATAACATAGTCCACAAAGACAATGTTCTATATCCTACTTTTGCAAATAGTTTCTAGGATCTTACAAGCTTATGAGCAGCCATCTATATTGAAACTAGTGGTCTCTCCAGGTGCAGATAAAGGAAGAGTGATGAAAATTGAAAATACATGGAATCAACTAGTCCAGTGGACCAATAGAGCAGGTGAACATCAGTGACCACAACTCTGGGATTAGAAAAGCTAGATGGTAACCAGCTACCATTACCGATTGATATGAAAGAGGTCACATTAGAAGGTCCCAGATAAAGTGGCAGAAAATGTGGGGAAGAATCCTCAAAATTATACATACACACAGATATGTATAAAAGACTGGGCTTATGGTTAGAAAAAAACTGGAGGAATCTGAGACTCTGGCCCTCAACCACACTTCAGGTCTGGAATGAAATTCACTCTCATGTCCCTATTTTCAGCCAAGCAGTTGTTGTTAAGTGACATCAAGTCAGTTCCGACCCATAGCGACCCTCTAAAGGGTTTCCAAGGTGCGAATGGTGAGCTTGAACCACCAACCCTGAAGTTCAAACTGACTTTGCAGTCCAGCGCATTAACCCACAGCTCCACACCAGGACTCCCAGCCAAGCAATAGATAGGTATATATGGGGACAACAACACTAGTAAGGTATGCTTACCTTGGAATGTTCAACATTCAAGATCAAAAGGAAATGGGATGGAAATAGGAACCATGGGAAGGAAGTGAGATAACAGTTGTTATGTGGAGGGGATTGCAATCATTGAGAAGAAACAAAGTGTAGGATTTGTTGACTGTAAAACTGATGATCTTCTCTACAAGCCTTCACTCAATTCACAATAAAAATTTTATAAAGATCAAAAAACTCTTGAAAGCAAATAAGAGTATATCTTCATGGCCTTGGATTTTGCATGGATCCTTTTGCATGGTTCTGTCAAAGCAAAACTGGACCTGGTCAAGTGTAAAGATCACAGCACCTTTTTATTTGGATGCTCAAGACAATGTGCTTGTTGACATTCTGGATAACCATAGAATGATAACATCTACTTGTTGTTAGAGTGTCTTGAGGAAGTTAGCCAAAAATTTAACAGAAATCGCCTGGGAAAGCTATACCAGAGAGCCCTTCTCCACCACCGCAACACTGCTCAGTCCTTTCATCAAAGATACTTTTGCAAAATTTCCCATGGAAAATAATTAGGTACTCACCTTACAGTTCTGATTTAGTTCTGACTTTTTTTGGGTTTCCTAATCTTAAAAAAATCTTTAAAGGGCACCCATTTTTCCGCAGGTAAGACTATAAAAAAGACTACATTGACATGGTTGAATTTCCAGGACCCTAAGACCTTTAGGAATGGACAAAATGGTTGGTATCATCACTTACGAAAGTGTCTTGACTTTGAGATTATGTTGAGAAATAAAGTTTTTATTTTTATTTTAATTCTCGTTTTCATGAACATTTTGAAGTCTCCTCATATATACAAGAGACTTGCAAACAGGCACTTAAAGAAATACTCTTTAAGAATGTTCATAGTAGCAGTTTTCACAACAAAATATTATTGTTATTGTTAAATGCCGTCAAGTCGGTTCCAACTCATAGCAACCCGGTATAGGGTTTCTAAGGAGCATCTGATAAGCTTGAACCACCGACCTTGAGTTCCAAACCGATTTTGCAGTCCTGCACATTAACCCACAGTACCACACCAATAATGGAATATTATTTAGTCATAGAAAGTATTGACACATGCTACAAGATGGATGAATCTTCAAAGCAGTCAGCCACAATCATGTGTTGTATGACGTTATTTCTATCAAATATTCAGAAGAGGTAAATCCATAAAGGCAGAAAACAAATTGGTGGTTTCCAGGGGCTGAAAGAAGGAATGTTGAGTGATTTCCTCTAATAGGGTTTTATCTTGGTGTGATGAAAGCAGAGGTATATCTAAGGCACAGCAGGTATGGTATGTTCTCTGCAACCACTTGAAGAGAACCAAAGCTGAGCTATTACAGCCCAATGCCCTTCCTGAAGAACTGTACACATCAGAGGTGTAGTGGATGGGAGAGGGCAAGCGCAGAGGGGCACACTTGCCCTTGGTCATAAGTTCAAGGGAGCACTAGATGGGGTGTGGAATGACGTTCCTAGGCACCACGTATATGAAAGGCGCCTGGCAGAGGCAGCAGAAACTGTAGACATCTTTTCATTTTGAAATTGGGGGGAAGAGGGGAGGCACAATTTAGAAATTGCTTCTGGTCTTCTAATTGGGGGTGGGACAATTTAGAGATTGCCCCAGGTGCTCATTACCCTCCTTTGGATGAAAATGTTTGGGAGCCAGACAGAGGTTGTGGCTTCACATCATTATGAAATTACTACATTGTACACTACAATGATTAATTTTATGTTATGTGAATTTCATCTCAATTTTAAAAAAGATATTACTGAGGTCCTAGTAAGAGCAAGCTTTCTGCTCCCGTAAAGATTTACAGCCTCAGAAACCCTGTTCAGAGTCGCTATGGGTCGGAACTGACTAGACGGCACTTAACAACAACAACAAGTAAGAGCAAAATACAAAGTCCATGGTGTTGTGGAGCTTGTATCCTAGAGGGGAAAATGATAATAAACACATCCATCTATGTCTGGTAAGTAGAGGTGGTAATATGTGGTAAGTGATAAATAGAAGCAGAAAGCAAAGTAAAGGATTTGAGAATGCTTGGGGCAGTGCTGGGAGGGACATCTGAGCTAGTCATCCTCAGGGAGAGATGACCTCTGAGGAGATGACCTCTGAGGCAGCGCATGCGTCCTTCTGTGGCATTTACAGTTACCGCAGCCACAGTGGCCTGAGCAGAATGAGTGAGACAGGAAACCTCATTAAATGAGTTATCTATGTCAGATATGACCTTGTAGGGTACCCCATAGCTTTACGTTGTATTCTGAAAGAAATGGAACCATTAAAAGGATTGCTGGCCTACAGATAATCTGAGAAGCCCATCTGTTCCCAGCAACACTAAGGAGAGTGAAATTTACAGAATTAGTGGCATTTTACTGCTCATCAAGCTGATTTGTCTTAACAAGCTGCCGAATAGCCATTTATAAGATATATTGACATGATTAGTTCATTGTTCTTTTTCATCGAAACTTATTCCACCAGAACAAGGCTTCAAAACCGTGTCTCATTTGAACATTTCCCTTTATCCCTCTGAAAGTGGTTTCTGTAGCTCTTATTTTCCTTTTCAACAATTTTTGTAGAGTGGAGCTGTATTATTTATCAAGTGTCTGCCATGTCTGGCTTGTAGCTCAGAAAGTATTCATTGAACAAACAAATGAATGAACTTTGAAAAATATTTTATTGAGATAAAGGATTCTTTAATAAAAAACTATCTCAGTAAAATAAATTTGTCAGACTTTAATACAATGAATTTAGTCAAGAATCAGATTACTAGTGCTTCTTCCTTCTTTCTTACATCATTTTCTTCTTTAAAAGAGCAAATAAAAACATCAAAACCTACTATTGAAATGGAAGTTTTTGCATGTAGGTTCCATTCATAGGCGATTACAACACTTGAGTAAATTTAAAAGTGTTTGCTTTAGAAAGCAATTTAAAGTACATTTTTTCTGGTGTTTTACAAATGCTATCTCATTTCTCACATAATACTTTTCAAATAAAACAATGTGAATACTTCATGTTATAATTGTGGAAACACCATTATGTGTAATGTTCTAGTATTAGATTAACTGCAAAACTAAAACTAAGCATGTGAAACTAAAAATCAGAGCAAGAAACACAACTTGCAGTTCCAGGAATCTCGTTTACAGGATTTTATTAGCACAAAAGTGGTATTTGCCTACAGAAATGGAGGGCCTGAAAATTTTAGGTAATATATAAGATAAATTTTCTGCTGGGTAAAATATTAAGATTAAACAATAACAACCAGACTAAGACGTGCCTGACACAATTACCACTAGTCGTCTGTCACTTTCTCATACTGTGATGGTTTGCATGTTGCTGTGATTTTTAGAAGCTATGCCACCAGTATTTTAATTACCAGATGACCACCCATTGTGGACAGATTTCAGCTGAGCTTCCAGATTAAGACAGACTAAGAAGAAGGAAAGGCATACCACTGCTGAGGTTGTTGTTGTTAATTGCCATCAAGTCAGTTCTGACTCATAGCGACTCTGAATAGGGTTTGCAAAGAGTGGCTGGTGGGTTTGAACTGCCAGTGTTGTGGTTAACAGTTCAATGCTGCTCCTACCATCCCATACCAGGACACAATTGCTGAAATTAGCCACAGAAAACCTTATGACTAGCAGTGGAATATAGTCAGCTATCGTATGAGAAGATGAATACATTTTGAATAGGAGCAGGACGTTTTCAGAAATAGTGCTAGAAGATGAGATCCTCAGGTTGGAAAGCACTCAAAATACAACTAGAGGAAGAGCTGCCTCCTCAAAACATAAAGTTTACTAAAATGACCTGAATGGAGTAAAGCTTTCTGGACCTTCATTTGCTGATGGCACACAACTCAAAGAGAAACAACTGCAAACATCCATTAATAATCACAATGTAAAATGTATGAAGCATTAATCTAGGACAATAGGAAGTTGTCAAAAATGAAATGGAAAACATAAGATGGATATCCTAGGCATTAGTGAACTGAAATGGATTGGTCTTGGGCCATTTTGAATCAGACATTCATATGGTTTATTATGTTGGGAACAATCAATCAAAGAGGAATAGCATCGCATCCATTGCCAAAAAGAACATTTCAAGATTTACCTTGAAGTACAATGCTGTTTGTGATAGGATACTAGTCATATTACCTGAAGGAAGACCAATTAATACCAGTTTTTTTTCAGATTTACGCACCAACCACTAAAGCCAGTGATGATGAAATTGAAGAATTCCACCAATTTCTTTAATATGAAATTAATCAAACCTGGAATCATGATGTATTGACAATTACTGATGATTGAAATGTGAAGGTGGGAAATGAAGAAGGATCAGTAGTTGGAAAATATGGCTTTAATAATAGAAATGATGCTGGAGATCACAGGATGGAATTTTGCAAGACCAATGGTTTATTCATTGCAAATACCTTTCCTCAGCAACATAAAAGGTAACTATCTTGGTGTGGCACTGAAGGATCAGCACTGGACTGCAAACCACAGATAGGTAGTTCAAACCCATCAGCTGCTCCTTGGCAACCCTATACAGGGTCTCTGTAAGTCAGAACCAACTCGACGACAGTTAAAAAAAAACATACTCTTGAAATTACCTTTGGCAAAATTTTACTTGCATGTGATATTGGTATTTCCTCATCCCATCGGGTCATCTCTTTTTGGATTGAGTCAATCAGTTGTCTTCCACATTTCTTGGCATAGATGAGTGAGTGCCTCCAGTGCTGAGTCAATTTGTTGAAAGATTTCAATTTGTATTCCATCAATTCCCAGAGCCTTGTTCTTTGCCACTGCCTTCAGTGCACTTAGACTTCTTCTGCCAATACCAATGACTCTTGATCATAGCTACCTCTTCAAATGATTGAACATAAACCATTTCTTTTTGGTACAATGACTCCTTCCAACTTTTAAAAAAATGATTTCTGCATCATTCAATATTTTGCCCATAGAATCCTTTGTCACTGCTTGAAGAATTAAAGTTGATTCTTGAATTTTTTCTTTGGTTCTTTCAACTTGAGAAATACCGAACATGTTCTTCCTTTTTGGAACTCCAGGTCTTTGCACACTTCATTGTAATACTTGACTTGGTCTTTTTGAGCTGACCTTTGAAATGTTCTGTTCAGTGTTTTTGCCTCCTCATTTCTCCCTTTTGTTTAGCCTTTCTATACTGAAGAGCACATTTCAGAGTCTCTTCTGCCATCCATTTTGGTCTTTTCCTTCATTCTTGTCTTCTTAATGACCTTTTACTTTGTTCCTGTATGGTGTTCTTGATGTCATCTCACAACTCTTCTAGTCTTCAGTCAGTAGTGTCTAACACATCAAATCTGTTCAGGATATGATCTGTAAATTCAGGTAGGATATGTTCAAGGTCATATTTTGTATCTTGTGAACTTGTTTTAGTTTCCTTCAGCTTCAGCCTGAACTTGGATATGAGCAATTGATGGTCTGTTCCACAGACTGCCTCTGACCTTGTTTTAGCTGATTTTCCACTGTCTCTTCCACAGATGCAGTCAGTATGACTTCTGTGTATTCCATCTGGTGAGGTCCATGTGTATAAGCATCTTTTTATGTTGTGATTTTATAAATGTATTTTCAGTGAAGAAGTCATTGGTTTTGTAAAATTCTATCATGTCATCTCCAGCATCATTTCTATCATCAAGGCCATAATTTCCAAATAATGATTCTTCCTCTTTGTTTCCTATCTTTGTATCCCAATCACCAGTAATGATCAATATATCTTGATTGCATGGTTGAGCAATTTCAGTCTGAAGAAATTGGTTGTTGTTGTTAGGTGCCATCGAGTCAGTACCGACTCATAGCCACCCTATGCACAACAGAACAAAACACTGCCCATTCCTGGGCCAACCTCACAATTGTTGCCACGCTTGAGCCCATTGATGCTGCCACTTTGCCAATGCATCTCGCTGGGGGTCTTCCTCTTTTTCTCTGACCCTCAACCTTACCAAACATGATATCCTTCTCCAGTGACTGGTCCCTTCTGACAATATGTCCAAAGTATGAGAAACAAAGTTTGGCCATCCTGACCTCCAAGGAGCCCTGTAGCTGTACTTCTTCCAACACAGATCTGTTTGTTCTTTTGTTAGCCCATGGCACTTTCAATAGTCACCTCCAACTCAAAAGTATCAATTCTTCTATGGTCTTCCTTATTCACTGTCCAGTTTTCGCATGCATATGAGGTTATTGGTCCAGTTGTGAGGATATTTGTTTTCTCTACATTGAGATGCAATCCATACTGTAGGTTGTGGTCTTTGATCTTCATCAGTAAATATTTTAAGTCCTCTTCACTTTCAGCAAGTAAGGTTGTATCATCTGCATATCATGTGGCATCAGGATTGGAGGAAGACTCATTAACAACCTGTGATATGCAGATGATACAACCTTGCTTGCTGAAAGTGAAGAGGACTTAAAGTATTTACTGATGAAGATCAAACAGCACAGCCTTCAGTATGGATTGCATCTCAATGGAAAGAAAACAAAAATCCTCACCACTGGACCAATAAACAACATTCTTATCAATGGAGACAAGATTGAAGTTGTCAAGGACTTCATTCTTCTTGGATCAACTATCCACACTCACGGAAGCAGCAGTGAAGAAATCAAAGGACATGTTTCATTGGGCAAATCTGTTGCACAAGAACTCTTTAAAGTGTTAAAGAGCAAAGAGATCAGTTTGAAGACTAATGTGTGCCTAAAGACACACGGTGCTTTCAATCACCTCCTATGCATGCAAAACTTGGACAATGAATAAGGCAGACAGTAGAAGAATTAATGCATTTGAATTACGGTGTTGGAGAAGAATACTAAAAGTGTCATGGACTGCCAGGAGAACAAGCAAATACAAGTTGGAATAAGCACAACCAGAATGCTCCTTAGACCCAGGATGGTTAGAGTTTGTCTCTCATACTTAGGACATGTTATCAAGAGGGATAACCCATCCCTGGAGAAGAACATCACTCTTGGTAAAGCAAGGGTCTGCAAAACAGAGGAAGACCCCCAATGAAATGGATTGACTTAATGGCAGCAGCAATGGGCTCAAACGTAACAACTGTGAGGATGGTGCAGGACCAGGCTGTGTTACGTTCTGTTGTACATAAGTACCATGGAGTCAGTTCCGACTCATAGTGACCCTATACAGGGTTTCCGAGGCTGTAAATCTTTAGAGGAGCAGAATACCTCATCTTTCTACTGTGGAACCACTGGTAGTTTCGAACTTCCGACCTTGTTGTACATAAGGTCACTATAAATCAGAACTAACTCCAAGGCATCTAACAATAGCAGCAGTATATACATGTGAAAGCTGGACAGTGAAAAAGGGAGACCTAAGACGAATTGATGCATTTGAATATTGCAAAGAATATAGGCTGCCTGAAGAACTAACAAATCTGTCTTGGGAGAAATACAGCAAGAATGTTCCTTAAAAGTGAGGATGACAAGATTTCATGTCACTTACTTTGGACATGTTGTCAGGAAGACATTATGCTTGGTAAGCTAGAGGGTCAGTGAAAAAGAGGAAGCCCCTCAGTGATTTGAATTGACACTGTGACAGCAACAATGAGCTCACACAGTGCCAGGATGTGAGACTGAGCAGTGGTTTGTTGTGTTGTACAAAGACTTACTATGACTCAGAACCAACTTGACAACATTGGCTTTCCCCCATCAGAATGATATCTATTCACTGATTTTAGAAGTCAAGGGTCACATTCTGGGACTGCTGAACACAAGATACAATGGTTCAAGTGACCATTGATGAGGTGATTAGTGGGATGTCCATTCATAGAAAGGATTCTAGAGAAGGTTTTAGACCAGTGCTGTCTACTATGGCGTTAGTGTTGGACTGTTAACTACTAGGTCGTCAGTTCAAAACCCATCAGCTACTCCTCTGAAAAAAAAATGAGACTGTCTGCTTATAAAGGTTTCAGAAACTCTATATATGGGGTCACTAGAGTCAGCATCAACTTGATAGCAGTGGGTTTTGGTTTAGCCACATGTGGCTATTTATATTTAATTAATTAAAATTCAATACATTAAAGTTTAATCCCTTATATATGCTTGTATGTATTATTTTTTTTTATTGGTATGATTCCATTTTCACTTTACCTGAAGCACATTAAATGTGTTCACTTCCCTATAACCAATTCCGTTGTAAAAAACAAATACCATAGTCGGCTTTAGCTGATTATGTAAATTACTTTGTAAGTGACTTTCTATCTAAGTTACTTCCAGGAGTTATATTAACAGTTGAACTCTGACGAAAGAAAATAGCTAAGGCAATGAATTCTTGTTTTGCTGTTCATATACAGTTTATATACAGTGTAAGGAGTCCTGGTGTGGCACTGTAGGATAAACCCTGGACTGTTAACCACAAGGTCTGCAGTTCCAAACCATCAGCCACTCTTTGGAAACCCTATAGAAGGTCGCTATGAGTCTGAACCTACTCAATGGAACTTAGCAACAACAATATATAAAGTATAAACTAGAAAATTGAAACAGCTGTCCTACTAATTCATGCTTAAAATATATTTATCAATTAAAATATATTGCCAGATAATTGAGGCAAATGTGTCATTTTGGTGTGAATTGTCTGAATTGCTGCATTCGTTCTCCTTGCCATTTAATCTGAGAAGAACTTTTTAGGTTAGTGAGGAATGTCTCCAGATTTTTCTCTCTTCAAAACTATAGCGCCTAACAGTTAACCAAAATTGGATCCATTTGTGAACTTCCTGGGAATGTTTGGGGATTTTTGTGTAGTCAAGCCCTGAAAAAACTGAATCTAGGGATGTAAGTCCTAAACTTTTGAGTTCCTTCAGGTTACTCAGATTCTTTCCACTCGACAGAAAGAAACTTCTAGTTATTTTAAGGAGTTCAAGTATCAAGTTACTTAATAGATTGCTCTTGCACCTAGATTAAGATATCAGAACAAGAGAAAATGACCCCAGACAGGACTGGATGATGTGAAAGGATAGCTGCATGAGACTTGGAAGTCACTGAACATTACAAAATCTCAACGGTCACGTGGAAACGACAATGCACCCCTCAAGCGGACCCTTATCTATGGCATCTGCAGGAGAGAAGTCAATGTTGAGTAAGGTATATGTTCTAAGGATTTGGTATTTCATATTTTATTTGAAGATCCAATTCAACTCTTTTCTTTTAATGGGAAAACAGTGTGTTTATCCAGTGAGAGGCTTAATTTGTTTTTATATTGAAGATGAATAAAAGCTCTAGAGAGAGAGATTGGCATGAATTTGTGTAACTTCAGAATGAGGATAATAATGGTACCCATTTCACAGAGTATACAGAGCTCTGGTAGCACTGTAGATTAGGTGTTGGGCTGCTAACTACAAGATTGGCAGTGCAAACCCACCAGCCATTCTGCAGGAGAAAGATGAGTATCCACTCCTATAAAGATTTATAGTCTTGGAAACCCTATCCAGGGTCGCTGTGAGTCGTGTGAGTCGCTGTGGTGGTGAGCAGATGAGGAACTCTACGACCCTATAAAGGCTCCCAGCACTAAGCTGGACATGTATAGAATATTCAATACAGGCTATCTGGCTTTACTGTAATTGTTAAAATTATAATTACATCTCAAGTTTCCCACCTAAAGGCAGGGGATTGAACTCTAAATGCAATAGAGCTTGTCAGGCTTAATAATACAAATGATTAAAGTTCTAGAATTTATTACCACTATTCCCTGGATTCATTTCTTCATTCTAAAAGGCAGGGGTGGGGAATCTCTGATTCACAGGTAGCCATCTCTCCCTCTGAGCTTAATTTTATCAAACCGGCAGTGGCTCCTGCCCTGACCCCACCATGGCAACAAAGAGAAGAATTTCCACTGGGCTTGGCCCCTCTGCCTTTCTCATTTAAATCTGAATCTCTTTGGTCCAAGTATTGGAGTGGTTGAGGAAGTATGGGCAATGTTTTATCTACTAATCACATTTTTCACAGATGAATGGATGACCAAATTTCAGTCTAAGGACTCACATAGCAGACACACACCTGAAGTCTACTAAAACTTCCTTCTCTCACAATCTTTCACCTTTTGCTTTTTTACCCCCTTGTGTTTTATTGTCTTTTTCAAAGCATGTGTCCTTCTCCTCCCTGTCTGTCCCCCCTTTTAAAGTCGATAAACAAGTAATTGATATCAGTATTTCTGTCTGTAATGTTGTTAGCTGCTGTGGAGTGAAGCACATTCTGGTCTAGCACCATCCCTGACAGGTTGCAAATTGGACCTTTGTGATCCATAAGATTTTCATTGGCTGATTTTGTGGTTGTTAAGTTTTTATTGGGAACTAACTGATAGTTTACATAGGAGAACATCGGCTTTATACCATCATTTTATTGTAATGGTTACAATCTCCTCCGTGCATCATCATTCAACAGTATTTGCACCCATTCACTGTTTTGTTTTATTTTGGGGTGGGGGGTGTACACAGAAGCACTCAGGAATATATAATAGTATAAACAACCAGAGGGTACATTCTGCAAGCCTGCCTCATTTGCTGATTTTTTTGTAAGCAGATCATTAGGTTTTCTTCCTAGTCTGTCTTAGTCTGCAAACTCTGCTGAAGTCTGTTCAGCATTATACCAACATGGAGCCTTCCACTGACAGATGGGTGGTGGGTGCCTATGGTGAAGTGGCAGGAATTGAACCCAGGTCTCCCATATAGAGAGTGAGAATTTGACTACAGAACTACCACTGCTCTCCCCATCAGTAATGTTAAGTGCTGTCAAGTCCATTCCGATTCATAGTGACCCTGTGTAGGGTTTCTGTGAGCAGCTGGTGAGTTTGAACCACCGACCTTGAGGTTCATACTTATCTTGCAGTCTAGTACGTTACCCCTCAGTGCCACACCAGGACTCTGTATCAGGACTCTGCACCAAAAAATAGATGCAAATGAAGTTGTTCTTTGTATGTAGCTATCCATCCTTAGATCCATCCCCAGATCCATCCCTGGCCAGTGGATCACCAAGCAGCTGTAGAAAAAGGCTCATCTCCCTTTAATAAGTAAAAGACATTGCTCAAGTTCTGGTCTGGCCACTATGGTTCCCTGAAAACTAGCTGTAAGCATACCATAAGCTTTTGCATAAAATGGAAACTTGCCACTTCAGCCGTGGTCTTGCTTCAGAGAACATTGTTTTCTGGAGTCCAGCCAACCTGAAAGAATTTACCCAGACAATCCAAAAGGCTCTGAACCATTTCTATTTATGGACACTTTCCTTTACCAATTAAGAACTAAGGGGAGTTCAGTTTCTTTCTTTGTTTTTACCTCCTGATTGCTATATTTTGCATTTAACATGTTTATGCAAATACTGGTGTAATTAGATCTCTTTGTTTTGTGTGTGTGTTTTTTTTTAAAAGGGCAGGAAATCTAGACCAACCACCCAGTCTCTTGCTGGCATGTGAACAGCCCGTGCTTCAGTTTTTATCATAAGTGAGTTTGAAAGCGGGTGACATGCCTGGCATTCCTTCTGGAAGTTAACTAAGGTAATGATGAAACTCAAGGCAAAAGTCAACATGTCACTTGTAATCCCATTGGGGGTAGAGGGTGGGGTGGAGACAGGACAGTTTTCTGAAATGATTTACACAGCCTTGCAAAAAGAAAAGTCCCCTGGGTGATGACTGAGCAGCCAATGAAACAATGGACAACGGGGACTTCCAGAGGATCAGCCTTCCAGGCCACTCCTGGGGGAAATGCCCCAGTTCCTTTCCGGTTTTGTGGTTGAGAACCTTTGCCTAGGAACTTTATCCTCACAGACACCAAGGATTACACTTAGATGAATGTGTTAACTTTGAGGAAGATGAGAGGGATATATGAATGCTGACTTCCTCATACAAAAGCTGAGTTCCTTTCAAAGTCCTGCCCCTAAGCAAACACTTCAACAAGGCATCTCTTCTTGTAAATTGCCCAATCAGACAGGTTTCCAGAAGAGGGGTCCATCTGCAATTCCTGGGTGGCATTTCTGCCTGCAGGCTTGAGATGACAGTTTAAAGCAAATTAGAACTAGCAAAGATGTCAGTGGCTTTGTCACAGGTGAGTTTGAGTTTACATATTTGAATTGATGTGATTTTTTAAAGGAGTTTCTTTCATTTTTGTCAGTTTTAGTGAAGTATAATTTATATGTAATACAATTTAAGTGTGTAAAGTACATAATTTGATGAGTTTTGACCACAGTCATGATGGTGTTGTTGTTAAGTGCCGTTGAGTCAATTCCGACCCATAGTGGCCCTGTATAGGGTTTCCAAGGAGCCACTGATTAGCCTGAACCACCGACCTTGTAGTTCAAACGACTTTGTAGTCTGACACATTGGCCCACAGCGCCACGCCAGGACTCCGGTTATGATGGTGGTGGTAGTGATGTGCCGTGGAGTTGTTTCCAATTCATTGTGACCCTGCACAGGGTTTCCGAGGCTGTAAATCTTGACGGGAGCAGAAAGCTCCATTTTTCTCCCGCAGAACAGCTGGTAGTTTTGAACTGCTGACCTTAAGGTTCTCAGCCCGATTCATGACCACTATGCTACCAGAGCTCCTTCCAATCATGATAGTTCAGAATGATTTCTGAACCCTCATTTGCCACTGCAGCCAATCTCCAACCCCTGACAAGCACTGATCTGCTTTTTACCACATTTTAGAAAAGCTTTACCTTTTCTAAAATGTGGTATTACAAAAAATGGCTTAAGGGTGGCATCTGACCTCCTCTAACATCACAAAGAGGAGACAGAACCAAAGCTGATTCCTGTGAAGCTGAGGTCAGACATACCTCCTTTTTCCAACACGCACCCCCCCCTTTTTTTTTTTACCAGTTCTGACATCAACTGTCTCTCCCTCCCCCCAACTCACAAACTCAACTCTTTCTACTTCCCTCCTGCGTTATTGGAAAGGCCACACAGAACTCAGAGACAATATTCATGATTATGGGACTTATTACAGAAGTGGCCGTGGTGGTTGCCTCTGCTGGCATTGTTTCTCTGTTCTGCTTCTCACAGTTTTTCAGCATCTCTAGCTTTATACTTCTCTCTCTCTGTCTCCTGGGTCTAGGAGGTTCTCATTTCAGAGATCCTGAATCCCAAGCACACTCTCCACTCCTAGCTTTTCTTTCTTGATGATAATGCCACGTCACTCCCCACCCCCACCTCTCCTCCCCTGAGCTTGCTTCTCTCTCCTTTTGTCTCTTGAAAGACTCAAGTAAGTAACTTGAATAAGGGTCACATCCCCTAATAAGGTGGTGACTCAGGACACATCCAGTCCTAATGTTGTCTCATTAACACAACAAACAACTCACTCTCAAATGGGATCATAAACACAGGCATGTTGTTGTTGTTAAGTGCTGTCAAATTGGTTCTGACTCATAGCCACCCTGTATAGGGTTTCCAAGGAGCGACTGGTGAGCTTGAACACCCTGACCTTGTGATTCAAACTAACCTTGCAGTCGGGAGCATTAACCTCCACACCAGGAGGCTGAGGTTCATGACACATCACAAAAAGGAGAATAATAACATCAGTGTGAAAAAATGGATGATGGCTATATCATTACATAAATATCAAATTATATCATTACACAATTGAGAATCATTGCCCAGCCTAGTTGACACATAACCTTAACCATCCCAGGTGCCATACACCTTATTTGCATTAGCAGCAAAGGGTCTAATCACCTTGGTGGACCATAAGCACTTTATTTGCATGTTGTTGTTGTTGTTAAGTGCCTTTGAGTCAGTTCCGACTCATTGTGACCCTGTATAGGGTTTCCTAGGCTGTAAATCTTTACGGGAGCAGAAAGCCTCATCTTTCGCCCACAGAGCAGCTGGTAGTTTTAAACTGCTGACCTTAAGGTTTGCAGCCCGATTCGTAACCACTACGCTACCAATGCTCCTTTTATTTGCATAGCCCCACCCTATTATTGTGTGAGAGTCACAAAGACTATATAGCTAGAAGGGCCATAATAAGTAATTCAGTGCACCACAAATATAAATGGAATTATGCAGAATATAGTCTTTTGTGTGTCTGACGTTTTTAATTTAGCACAGTACTTTTGAAATTCACTGTTGTTGTTGGGTGCCATGGAGCTGGTTCTGACTCCCAGAGACCCTATGCACAGTACTGCCTGGTCCTGCTCCATCCTCACCATTGTTTTGTTGTATAAGGCTCAGTATTTTGTTCCTTTTTATTGCTGAATAATATCAAACTGATTTTTGTCAGGACTGGGAAAAAATGTATGCATTGGGTTATATTGAGAAGTCAATAATGTGTAAATTAAATCTTTTTAAAAATATATAAATGCCTTAGGCGGGTACTCTTCTGTTTTTCTGTTCTTACCTCTTTTATTGACTTATCCTGGGTCTCTTCACACATTTCCACAACCTCTGCAGCTTGAGCTGAGGCTGAGACCCTTTATCTTGCTCAGGGCCAATATCAACCCCCTTTACTGTCCTAACAAAAGAAGCTGCTAGTTGGTCTGATGCCTTGGACCTGCTGCCCTCTTGCTCCTCCTGGTTCAGGTGATCTATGGGGCTCCTTTCAGGACTAATTTCTTTTTTTTTTTTTTTCTTTTAATGTTTTATTGTGAATTATGTGATAGTTTACATGGGATACCATAGGTTTTACATTCATTCTGTCATATATTGTTTCATTGCCATAGTTACAATCCCGTCCATGCATCATCAACCAACCATGAGGTATACTCTGCAAGCGTGCCCCCCTCCCCTCAACAGTCATCAGCACACAGCCCCTTTCCCTCTCTGGATCTCAAGTCCCCAGCCTCTCCATCTCTCCATGTCATCGTCTCTGCCTCCATCTCAGACATCACTACTTCTCTGGGTAGGGTCCCGCTCTCCGCTCTTCTCCATTGTTGGTCCCAGGGCCCTCCACTCCTAGACTGAAAAGTTAACCACTTCCCTCCTTGCTGTAAAATGTCCACCTTTACATTTCCATCCCTCACAATCAGTCAGGACTAACTTCTTAGGGAAATCGGAACTGTTTGCTCAGAGCTCATGGCGGCTTGGATTGATCAATGTGTCCACAATTTAGTCATATTGTAATGGCCATTCATAAATAACCTTTGTCTACACAGGAGAAAGATGAGGCTTTCTGCTTCCGTAAAGATTTACAGCCTCGGAAACCCTGTACAGGGTTGCAATGGGTTGGAACCGACTCGACGGCACTTAGTAACAACAACAACATATGTTGAAGTCATTCAGTATTGTGAATTTGTCTCTTTATTATTATTATTATCTTTTAAAATCTGACATAACAAAGAGTTTTTATGAACAATGTAGTGGTTAAGAACACAGACTCTGGAGTTAGACTGCCTGCCTTGAACTGGTGTTACTTGACCTCTCCATGACTCCATTTTTTACATTTGCAAAATGAGGGCCTTTACACTAGAAGCACTTAACTCAGACTTGTTTTGAAGATTAAAGATTAATACACATAAAAAATTTCCAGTTGTTATTGTTGTGTGTCGTGGAGTCGGTTCCAACTCATAGCGACCCTATACAGGGTTTCCGAGGCTGTGAATCTTTACAGGAGCAGAAAGTCTCTTCTTTCTCCCACGGAACAGCTGGAAGTTTCGAACTGCTGACCTTGAGGTTAACAGCCCAATTTGTAACCACTATGCTACCAGAGCTCCTTAAAGATTTCTAGTAGTGACTAATAAATAGTAGATTCTATATCCATAGTAGTTATTATATTACCATTGCCCAAAAATGATTGCGGGTAAAAATTTTTCTAACTTTTGAAATATATAATTAACTATAGTAATCTCTGGGGAGCATGGTGGCTCTATATGATAAGCACTGGACAGCGAAACACAGGGTCTGAGGTTCGAGTTCACCAGCCACTCCACAGGTGAAAGATGAGGCTTTCTGCTCCCACAAAGATTAAAAGCCTTGGAAACCCCCTGCAGGGGTCACTATGAGTCGGAACCGATTCTGTAGCACTTAACAACATAGTGATCTGTACTAAAATAAAATGTGCCTTCAAGGTTTTTACTTTGCAGTGTCTTATCTCTTATTCCTTCAGGATTGTTGGACATTGTACTATTCTGGTGGGAATAAGTGCAAGGAGCAAGGGACCCAGGGACACTGTTTCAGTCTCCACACCGTACCAGCTAAATGTCTATGAAACATGAACGTGAACAGAAAGGTTACCAGTAAATTACTAACCACTATGAGCTTGTCTGAATTTTGGAGAGAATAGAAGAGAATCAGCTTGGGATAAGAAAATTCACATTTCCTTTGTACTCTGTTTTTTTTTTTTTTGCTGCTGCAAATGTTGGATAACATTAGGCAGAGATCACAGTAACATGGCTGGTCCCTGTTGTTCTTTGGTGTTGTATTTGTTTCTGAGTTACTCCAGAACACCCAGCTACAAAGTCATCCCAGGCTAGTTATTCCACACTGGTCTTGATTACAGACGTAAACTCAAATCCTAACCCCATTTGACACTTAATTATATAGGATCATGTCTTGTTTGTTAGTTGTCAGTTTGTTGTTGTCATCCATAGAAATCTCTAGATAACATTCAATCTGTCAACAAATATTTATTGAGCTAATAAGGAGCAGAGCTGGAAAGACTGTGTATGTAAAAACTTCTGGTCGGTTCTGACTCATGGAGACCCTGTGTACAACAGAACGAAGCACTGCCCAGTCCCGTACCATCATCCCAATCGTTGTGTTTGAGCCCATTGTTGCTGCCACTGTGTCAATCCATCTCATTGGGGGTCCTTCCTCTTTATCGATGACCCTCCACTTTACCAAGCATGATGTCCTTCTGCAGAAACTGGTCTCTCCTGACACCATGTCCAAAATAATGAGAGCCAGAATCTTGCGATCCTTGCGTCTAATGAACATTCTAGTTGTACTTCTTCCAAGACATTCTAAATCTCTACCAGAAGTTAATTTTTTCTCCTGTATAGCCACCTCTCTGAAGTACACTCACTCCTTACTTATCAACATGGCTAGGTTACAAAGATCAGGTCATTATGCAAAATAGGGGTTATGAGAAAATGGAGGATGATTACATCATTACATAACTGCCAAACTGTGGGACTCATGGGCCAGCCAAGGTGACACATAATCTTAACGATTACAACGAATGTTACTCTCACCTCATGTCTTAGTGTTACTGCCAGTTGTAAGTCTTTAATGTGCAAAATAGTTGGGTAACAGATTTTTGTTATTGTCAAAATGTAAATGTTGGATAACAAGATCGATGATGATTGAGGAGTAGGCATATTGTCTTCAGCCTCCTTAGGGGAATGGATCATTTAAAATATACCAAGATTTGCAGTTTTCTAGCTATTACCCAAGGAGCCCTGGTAATGCAATGGTTAAGTGCTGGGCTGCTAACTGAAAGGTCAGTATTTCAAACCAACCAGCCGTTCCATGGTAGAAAAGACCAATGGCAGTCTGTCCCCATAAAGATTATTGTTGTTGTTAGGTGCCATTCAGTCAGTTCCGACTCGTAGCAATCCTATACACAACAGAATCAAACAGTGCCTGGTCCTACACTAGCCTCACAATTGTTGATATGTTTGAGCCATTGTTGCAGCTACTGTGTCAACCCATCTTGTTGAGGGGCTTCCTATTTTTCACTAACCCTCTGCTTTACCAAGACTCTACAAGGCAGTTCTACTTTGTCATCTAGGATGGCTATGAGTTGATGCCATACAATAGTAAACACAACAGATATTCCTCACTTCATCTACCACCATGGACTTGGAAGATCCTTCCAGTCGGCTGCAACAAATATTTTCTAATAGACCCATAGAGAAGGGCATGAGAAATTAACTCTAAAATGTAAAAGCAGTTGGAATCTGGAGCTTCTTTCTTTTTCAGTTCAATAACATATATTCAGCAACAACTGGAAACCAAATTACTCTACCATTGGTTAGGGAAACCTAATAAGACACCTTAGCAATAAGAAGGCTAACCAATCCACAGGTGTTTTAATAAGATACATGCTCAGGTGAGATCCAGACTTGGAGACAGGAAAAGGGATTAGCAGAGGGTGGTTTAGGGAGGACTACTGTATTTCAGAGCAAGTATTTACCCTGACTGTTATAAATAACTGTTGGCTTATTTCTGAGTCTGCGCACTGAAAAGTGGGCCTTCCAGTTTGAGGAAGGGGCAGGCTACAGTGTATTTACTACTGTGAATTCTGCCTTAGACCACCCCGGGAGAGAATGAAGGCTCTGGAAGATCTGGCATATTGCTCCAGGAGGATCCCTGGCCGCAGCCACTGCACCACACCCTCGGCCTAGGCCAGGTGTGCGCCCTTCTTGAGGAGAGGGGGGAGCTCTGCGGCTGAGTGAGCGCTTTTAGGGCTCGGTGTGTGCAGTGTGTTTGTCTGCCTCCTGAGGGCTGGGTCCTCCTTATTCACAGGTGAGTCACACCCTGAAACACAGGCTTTCTTCCTGTCAAGACTGAGTCAGGTAGAAGAGTCGATAAAACCACCTGATCCAGGAAAAGGAAAGCACAGCGAAGTGAGCACTACCAGCCGTGAGGTGCCTGGCAGCGACCCCTGCAGCTGCGGACGCGCGCCCCGGCCATGCCTGCGCTCTGGCTTAGCTGCTGCCTCGGCTTCTCGCTACTCCTGCCTGCAGCCCAGGCAACCTCCTGGGGGGAAGGTGAGTCGACTTCGATCGTCTCAGCCTTGTCTATGAGCTTGCCTTGCTCTGCAGACAGTGATGGCTGAACGCACCTCCGAAGACTCCACTTTGTCCAGAATCTCTTTAGAGTTCTAAATCCCCATCCGGGATTTCTCTTAAGATCTGTATACGATGAGACTATCGTATATTATACACACATATATTATTATATTATGTAAAGCTTTCTGATTTTCAAAATATGAAACCAATAATTTGCCCCAAGCCAGGGTTTTTCCCTTACTTTAGAAATGTTCTTTCTTCATTTTTCTTAGACCAATCTACCCTTGTTTAAAGGAGCACTAGCAGTGTAGTGGGTTTGCGTTGGGCTGCTAGCCGTGAAGTCTGCCGTTTGAATCCACCAGCTACTCCGCAGGAGAAAGATGAGGTTTTCTGTTCCTGAAAAGATTTACAGCCTTGGAAACTATACAGGGTTGTTGTGAATTGAACCGACTTGTCGGCCCACCAAAACCACCACTCCTGTTTATCAGCAGCGTGTTGGTATATAAATTCCTTTCTCAATGTGTGTTTTTATTAATGATGTTTTGATGGGAATGTGACAAAGATTAAAAAAGAACCTCTTCAGTAACCCTTCTGGAATCCACCTTTCATGTATGACATAGAAAATGAACCTTAGAAAACTAACAAGGCTTTACTTTTGCATAACATTATTTTTGGTAGTATATTCATGTAATAACCATTCCGCAGACATTTACTGGGCACCTATGTCTTATCTCATTTGATCTTACCCATTGGTTGTCATGCCCTGAGATGTTGAGCCTATATAAACAAAAGTTTTTGAGATCCTAGCAACTGTTTACTGTATGCATGTGTCAGCTATGACAACTCATAACGGGTGTTTTCCTTATCGCTTAGTTTTATTGATGACGCTTTTACTCTGGGTTTTTATGTTTATATATCTATTGCTTTCTGCACCTGATGGTATTTTAATAGCCCTTTCAGTAGGTCCAAGGCCAAGAGTCATTTTCACATGTGTGTCTACGTAAACTTGTTCACTGCACGTAGAATTATATTAGACGTCCATCTGTTACCTTGCACTCTGAATGATATTGACATGACTGTATTTGAGTTTGTGTTTTAATGCATTGATACAACCCCCTCCCTTTTTTCTTAAATTTTCATGTGATTAAAGCTTCCAACCTATCATCGCTGCTTGTTGTGTATTATCAAATCAGTTTCAACTCATAGCAACCATGTAGGACACAGTAGAATGGAATGGCCCCATAGGGTTTCCTAGGTTGCAGATTGTCATTTCTTCCTTCTGCAGAGCAGCTGTATGGGCTCAAACCACAGACGGCTCACTTAGTGACTGAGTATTTAACCATTGTGCCACCAGGGCTCCTCATCTGTGATTACCATTTAAAAAAATCACCTGTGGAAATCGTCATCTAGGGTAGGCTCCCTCAAGGTTAGGATAACTAGCCTTAACCTTATGGTGGAAGCATTCTAAAAGTAAGAATAGACTTCAAAGGAACTGGCTATGGATCAATTGATTTTTTTTTTTTTTTTTTTTTATGAGAAAGTAGAAGTGAATTTGCTGAAGGCCACACAGGCAGTTATTGACAGAGATAGGACTGTTACTTGGTCCAGAGGTTCTTAGACCAGAGTTTTTTTGTTTGTTTGTTTTTGGACAATGTTATGAAAGTAAGAAGGGAAAAAGGTGCATTTTTTTTTTTTTTACATGATGTTGTTGTTGTTAAGTGCCATAGAGTTTATTCCGACTCATAGCTACCTTGTATAGGGTTTCCAAAGAGCAGCTGGAGAGTTTTAACCACTGACCTTGTGGTTCAGCGCTTTATCCCACAGCGCTACACCAGGACTCCTTTTACATGATGAGTAGTTACTAAAGCTCTTTTATACTCCGTTATTATTTCCTGATGCTATGTGTTAGCACTGTTGTTGTTGTTGTTGTTATGTATTGTGGAGTTGGTTCTGACTCATAGTGACCTACCCTGTACAGGGTTTCTGAGGCTTTAAATCTTTTTGGGAGCAGAAAGCCTCACCTTTCTCCCACGGAACAGCTGGTAGTTTCGAACTAGTGACCCTGAGGTTAGCAGGCCGATTCGTAACCACTACACTACCAGAGCTCCTTATTAGGAAACCAAAAGAAATATTCTAGGATGCTCTTAATTGTCTAATCAAGTCAGAATCAAAATGGATGAATTATGACCGTTCCTTTTAAATCAGCAGCAGTATTCAGGCTCATTTTTACCCTTTCCTCATTCTCGGATAAAGGTGGTTAAGATATTAGACTCCCTCCTCAAAAGGCTGCATTTTGTGTTTGGGGCTAAGTAAGAGTGTGAAAAGTTTGGCATTGGGTAAAGTGTGCATGGGATGCTGGGATGTGCTGCAGCAGGATTGAAAGTATGGTACTTGTCACATCCCAAAGTGAGCCGCATCTGAAGGTCCCATGGGTTGTATGCATGGGAGCCTAAAACAATGACTGCTTCATGGTTATCCCCTTGCAGGTGAAACTATGGTCTCAGAGGTAGTTGCTGAGACTTTCAGGATTTGGTGAAATAGCACAGGCTTACCAGTCAGCCATATTACATTCAAATATTGGCTCATTCACTTACTAGTTCTTTAGTAATAATCTCTCAAGTTGACTTCTGTAACTGTTAAATGAAGGAGCCTTGTACTACTTTGTAGAGTAGCTGAAAGGATGAGATATTCTTGTTATTGTTAAGTGCCATTGAATCAGCTCCAACTCATAGTGATCTTGTGTAGGGTTTCCAAGGAGCATCTGGTGGGTTTGAACTGCCCATTTTGTGATTAGCAATCCAGTATTTATCCTGCAGTGCCATACCAGGATTCTGAGATATTATTAAGTGCCTTAAAATGACTGAAATCACATTTCCATTTTACAAAAAAAAAAAAAAAAGCAAATAAACTTGAGCTAACAGTACAAGTGTAGAATGCTCTGATGCTCAGAGATCAAGAAGAAAGAAAAGGCTTTCTTTCAGGAGCTCACTATTGGGTGATGATGTGGTGTGTAGTCCCAAGGATCTGGATTGTGGGGCAGTAATGGCTGGAGAAGGTGTAAGAAAAAATGATGCTAGAAAAGTCACCTAGAACCACCTTATATGTCCAGCTCTTCAGTCAGTATGGTCCCCGGCAGTCAAAGAAGAGGTGTGATGGTGTATAAGCAGGTGTGATCAGTTTTACATTTTAGAAATGTCATGCGATGGAGCAAGGAGAGTCAGATCAACAGCCACTCTAGTAATACAAATGAGAGATGATGAAGGCTCTCCCCATGATGGTGGAAACAGTAAAACCGAAACAGATTACAGAGACATTTGTTGTTGTTGTTGTGTTGTGCCATGGAGTCGGTTCCGACTCATAGCATTAAGAAAGTAAAAGAGAGAGAATTTGGTGATCAAATGAATGTAGGTGTTCAGGGAATTAAGAGAAATAAGGAAGAGCTCAAGATGGACCCAGGACTTGAAGCTTGGATGATACCATTAAAGGAAGTAAGACCTCAGAAAGAAGAATGAGATTTGGGAGCATAGTTGGGCAGGGGTTGGGAGAAGCATGCTAGTTCCTGTGGAGACCTGTTGAATTTGAGATATAATTGGAGAGTTTAGGAGTTCCAATGTGGTTTTTTTTTT
>NW_006408721.1:2660054-2703703 GCF_000296735.1 Chrysochloris asiatica | reverse complement strand
GACTAGAAAGCAATAGATTTCTTGCTTCTGCCACAAATTCTCCCAGCTGTGAGCCTTCCAACCTTCTAAGTATTCCTTTATATGTGGTTCAGAGTTCTGAGACCATCCCCTGAGCCTGCTTGTTCGGGTATCCTGTGTTGTTGTTGGCGGAACTCTCTGCTATACGTCCACCCGATCCACCATCTTGTTTGTTCTCTCCAATGTGTTTTTGAAGGTAATGCTTTTGAAGTTCAAATGAGAAATTTGAAATCTGAATTTGGGAGCTCATAGCTAGAAGGTAAATCTTTGACCATGGGGGACGTTTTGTGGAATGTAGAAGTAAATGAGGTTTCTCAATGCCTGAAAAGGAAATGGTGGAGGAAGGAAGGAGCTGAAGAGGGAATAATCACCGAGGATAGAGGAAAACCAAGAAAGAGGAGTGTTTTGTTAGCAAAGGAAGAGTTTGAACAATGTGGGAGTAATAAATAGTATTCAGATATCTAAGTTTATATCCACAGCAAATGAGGACTAAAATGGCACTGTTGGATTCAATTCTCTGGTGAGATGTGTGTGTGTGTTTTTTGTGATCCATAGGTTTTTTTGTTGTTTTTTTTTAAATAATTTATGTTTGCTTTTGTTAAGAATATATACAGTAGAACTTACACCAAAGTCAGTAGTTTCTACATGTACAGTTTTGTGCCATTGGTTACACTCCTTCCAGCCATGCAACCATTCTCACCTTCCTTTTCTGGGTTGTTCTTTCCCATTGGCATCACCTCACTGCCCCCTTGGGTTCCTAGCTGCTCTTTGAAGTTGTTGTGGTCAATTTGATCCTGTATAACTAGCCCTTAAAAAAGCACAATATCTCAAGGCAGATATTCTTGTAGAATGGTGAGTTCAGACCAATGCTTATAGATCACTAACTTGGATTCTCACACCCTTTGTGATGAGAAAGCTGCTTTGGCTGGTGTTGTAGATATTAGAAACAAATCTTGGGAAGAATTGTTCTCTCTCACACAGCTGTCATTTAAATTGTTGAATTGGTATTGTTGAATCTGGATAATGGGGCAGTTATGGCTGGAAAAGGTGTAAGAAAGAATGGTGTATGTATGTTGTATGTTGTTGTTGTTGTTGTTAGGTGCCATCGAGTCGGTACTGACTCATAGTAACCCTATGCACAGCAGAACGAAACACTGCCTGATCCTGGGCCA
Source organism: Chrysochloris asiatica (assembly GCF_000296735.1). Lineage (NCBI taxonomy): Eukaryota > Metazoa > Chordata > Mammalia > Afrosoricida > Chrysochloridae > Chrysochloris > Chrysochloris asiatica. The sequence continues at coordinate 2,702,513 of NW_006408721.1, read as the reverse complement.
ACGTCACTATTGTTGCCACGCTTGAGTCAGTCCATCTATGCTGCCCACTTGGCCAATCCATCTTGTTGGGGGTCTACTTCTTTTTCTCTGGCCCTCCACCCTACCAAACATGATATCCTTCTCTAGTGACTGGTTCCTCCTGACTATATGTCCAAAGAATGAGAGATGAAGTTTGGCCATCTTGGCCTCCAAGGAGCACTATGGCTGCACTTCTTCCAAAACGGATCTATTGGTTCTTTTGGCAGCCCATGACACTTTCAATATTCTCCTCCAACACCATAACTCAAAAGCATCATTTCTTCTATGGTCATCCTTATTTACTGTCCAGCTTTCACATGCATATGAGGCTGTTGAAAATACCGTGGCTTGGGTCAGGCTCACCTTTGTCCTCAAGCTGACATCTTTGCTCTTCAACACTTTAAAAAGGTCTTATGCAGCAGATTTGCCTAATAAAAGACACTGTTTGATTTCTTGACTGCTGCTTCTGTGAGTGTTGATAGTTGATCCATGAAAAATAAAGTCCTTGACAACTTCAATCTTTTCTCCCTTGATAAGAATGTTGTTTATTGGTTCACTGGTGAGGATTTTTGTTGTCTTTACATTGAGATGTAATCCATACTGAAGGCTGTGCTCTTTGATCTTCATCAGTAAATGTTTTAAGTTGTATTTTAAGTAAAGTTGTATAGAACCAGGTTACATATCCAGCCGTTCAGTCAGTATAGTCCCCAGCAGACCAAGAAGAGGTATGATGGTGTGTAAGCAGGTATGATCAGCTTTACATTTTATGTAAGATAAACAGCCATGAGTATTGGTTATGAGCACTGACTCTGAAGTAAGACTGCCTGGGTCTAAATTCTAACTACCTCACTTATCAGTTCTCTCATCTCAAAAAATGGAAATAATTGTTATAAAAGTTGTACGGCACTTTGAACAGGCCTGCTAAGCACTCAATACCCTCCTCTCATTGACTCATAGTGACCCTATATATGGTTTCCAAGACTGTAAATCTTTATAGGAACAGACAGCCTCATCTTTCACTCACAAGACACTCAATATTGTTGTTGCTGTTGTTGTTAAGTGTCCTTGAGTTGGTTCCGACTCATAGTGACCCTGTATACAGTTTCCAAGGTGGGTTTGAACCACTGACCTTTAGGTTAACAGTTCAGTTCTTATCCTATAGCACCACACCAGGTCCCTACAAAATTTCACCTATTGTTGTTATTGTTGTTAGGTGCCATAGAGTCGGTACTGACTCACAGCGACCTTATGCACAGCAGAACGAAACACTGCCCGATCCTGGGCCAACCTCACTACTGTTGCCATGCTTAAGTCCATCAATGCTGCCTCTTGTTGTTGTTGTTGTTATGTGCCGTGGAGTCGGTTCCGACTCATAGCGACCCTGCACAGGGTTTCCCAGGCTGTTAATCTTTACGGGAGTAGAACGCCTCATCTTTCTCCCGCGGAACCGCTGGTAGTTTCGAACTGCTGACCTTATGGTTCGCAGCCCGATTCGTAACCACTACGCTACCAGAGCTCCTTCTAGGCCTCATCAAATATAAATTTAGCAAATTTGTGTCACTCTAAAACATCTCCAGTGGCACTGTAGGATAAGCACTGGACTGCTAACCACAAACCCACGAAACCCAAACCTACTCAACGACCCTTAACAATAGCAGAACAAGCCGAAATACAAGGTGAGCCCAAATAAGGTGACCTCCCATTTCCCAGTGGAGAGCTCCCAAAAGAAATGTTTTTGACCGATTTGATTATGAAAACATTTAGCAATATAGATGCATTAGGTAAATGTCTTTATGTTTAACTTAGTCAGTTAGCTATATAGACATACCTAGAGTTCTAGTGTGGAGCTGTAGGATAAACACTTGGACCACAAGGTCGATTCGAACCATGAGGTTGGCAGTTCAAATTCACCAGGTGCTCCTCAGAAACCCTGTTAAAGGATCGCTATGAGTCGGAACCAACTATACAGCATTTAACAACAACAACAGGAGTCGTGTAATTTTTAAACTAGTATACTAACTTAGAGTTATTTATTGATTTGTTCATTCACCTCTTATGAAGTAATGATATTCAAACTCTTTCCATTCATCTTCAATACTCAAGTGTTGGCTATTCATCAAGATACCACAACAGTTTCCTCTTCACTTCCACTCAAGATAGCTTGAGATACAGCCCTCTGGGAATCTGTTTATGATGTTGTTGCTGAAAATCACACCGCTTTCATAACATCAGGGTAGTTTAAAACAGTATCTTAAGTGATGATTGTGTTAGAATTCCAATGTAGGATTAAATGCTAGGTGTCCTGAACTGGGGGAAGCTAGTGATTTAACTCCGCTGGCCCAAGAAGCTGAGATGAAAAAAAAAAAAAGGTAATCAGTGTAAACGGGGAAATTGGAGGCATGAAATTAAGGTGTCAAGACAACCCTGGGAATTTTTTTTTTTTATATATTGAACTTCTTAGTGGTTTGTCTGTATCGACATTTTTTCCCCTTAGAGTCACCTCTAGATGAATGGAAATGAAACAACCAAACTGGAAGTACTAAGGATGCCCACACATTGTGAAGAATATAAGCAATGCCACTGAGCAACTTAGGTGGAAACTGTTGAATGGGAACCTAAATTGCTATGTAAACCTTCACCAAAAACACAACAAAAAATCAAGAAAAAAAAAGACTTGAATCATCTATTGAAGACCAGTGTAGACAGGTGCTACAGAGATTCTAGAATACTCTAATTTACCACATTTTTTTCACTAATTAGACCTCATAGATTACTGAGTCACTACTGGGCTGCGTTCTAATATACCCTCCAGGTAAATGACATAATATTTGAATCATACTCGAAGCCAAAAGCTAAGACTTTCTGTGTCTGTGGGTGACTCTGTGTCTATATTTGGGATTCACAACAAACATGCATTTACTTATGCCACAATCATGAAAGAAGAAAAGAATGATTCTTCCTTTAATACTGATCAGTATAAGGGCTTCCCCTTCTGCTCTCTATCATAGGAGAAGTGGCTATCAGTTGTTTGAAGGTGTGTGTCTCCTAGGCTTCTTCAGAACTTCATCTAGACCATTTACAGAATCCCAGGAGATTCTCTTTCCAGATTTTATTTTCATTTCTTGTGGGAGTATAGAGACATTCTGGGGGTGGATGGGTGGGAAAGACAACCAAATCGTTTCCCACAACTAACTCGAACACTGGATAAATTAGCCAATTCTTTGGAGGCGCTCATTTAAGGGTATTTCTTATATAAAGTTTCTCAGGTTTCAAAACTTTTCTCTCCCCTCCTCCTATGTAGTGCTGACTGCAAAGTCGTTTGAACTGCAAGGTCGGTGGTTCAAGCTCACCAGCTACTCCTTGGAAACCCTCTACAGCGTCGCTCTGGGTCTGAATAGACTTAATGGCACTTAACAACAACAACCTATTACAGGATCACATGAGCAAAATGAGACAAGACCACAGGGATGCTTTTGTAGAGGTTCTCATTTTATAGATGAGGAAACGACATGGGATAGTAAAATCACTGCCCAAATTCTCAGAGTTGTTTATAGCAGAGTATCGGCTTCAGTGTGTGTAAGCCTCATTTACAGATGGAAATTTGAGGCACAGAAAAGTAACTGCCTTGGCCAAAATCATGCAGTTCATGGTAGGACTAGATTTCAGATGCTAGTTTAATGCTCTTTACCAACATGCCTCCTTGGATTATTCTGAATGCTTTATTAGGAATTTTCATTTACATTGATTTTTAGGCTTAATGGGATCTTGAGCTGTTGCCAGAAAATACTCTGTATCTCTAGTTTGGACACCTGTGTCCTATTTATTCAACAGTCTGTGTGTGTAGGGAGCCCTGGTGGCACAGTGGTTAAGTGCTCGGCTGCCAGCTGAAAGGTAGGCAGTGTAAACAAAGCCGTCACTCCATGGGAGAAATACCTGACAATCTGATCCCGTGAAGACTGCAGCCTAGAAAACGCTCTGGGGCAGTTCTACTCTGTCACATGGGGGTCACTATGAGTCAAAAGCAACTCTATGGCAATTAACAACATCAACATTTGTGTACGTGAATCAAAATAGTGGCCTTTCCTTGAAAAAAGATAGGGAGCAACAGGTTAAAACCAAGCACAAACTCTTGTTTGGGGGTTCATTTAGAAGAGACTAGATTGCAAGTTACTAAATTACCTCTTTTCTTTGCTTAACTCTGTTGTCGGTTTGTCATGCAGGTTGGAATTGGCCAAGTGGCTCAGTTAAAAAAAGAGAACAGTTGAAGAACAGTGATAACATTTTGTTTTTCCAGTCATTGCTCTTCAGTGGACTATGGACATTTTGAATGTATATGTGCATAGTTGTATATTAATATATAATAAATATATTAAATAGATATTTATATAATAAATAGAGGTTATTTTTCCTTCCCTGATAGAGAGTATTGATAAAAGTTTTTGGTATCTTTCCGGAACAGGTCAGTTTCACAGCTAGAACATTGAGATTTTATATACTCTCACTGTTATTTCAAATGACCACTTGTTTTTTCCTTGGCTGAAGAGAATTCCTGATGTTTAAAGATCATTTCTCATCTCAAATAGACTGGTCTAGTTTGTTAGTAAAGTCCCTTTGTAGCACAGATGGTTAAAATGTTTTTGGCTGTTAATGAAAGGTAGGAGGTTCAACTATTCATAAGGTACCGCATAAGAAAGACTTGGCTATCTACTTCCAAACAGTCATTGAAACTGTGGAATGCAGTTCTACTCTGACACACATGGGAAGTCTGACTTAACTCCATGGCAACTGGTGGTAATTTTTGTTAGCTATGGGTCCACCAGTAATCTTAAACTGCTGCTCTTGCCTCAGCCAGGGATTTGGACCATGGTAGGAGGGTCCCGTCACATGCTGAAATATGCAGGACCAGAGGTGAGACACAGCTGATCTGGTGTGGCCAGTGGAAGTAAAGCACCCCCACATTTGTCTGAGAGGAGACATGTGACTCCTCTTCTGGTGGGAGTCTTCATGGTCCAGTTTTTTTCTTGGACTATAAGGAGGTCTGGTAGCGTAGTGGTTATGAATCGGGCTGTGAACCTTAAGGTCAGGGGTTCGAAACTACCAGTTGCTCCGCGGGAGAAAGATGAGGCTTTCTACTCCCGTAAAGATTTACACCCTCGAAAACCCTATACAGGGTCGCTATGGGTCGGAACCGACTCGATGGCACATAACAACAACAACAACAAACTGTTACTTCTCTTTATGGATACAGAAGAGCCCTTGTGTGGATAGACGCTGAACTGGTAAACCACAAAGTCAGCAGTTCAAACCACCAGCCGCTCTTGGAAATCCTATACAGGGTTACTATGAATCTATGGCACTCTACAACAACAAAGGTTGAAGAGCCCATTTAATCCATTTTTCTGGCTTCAAGTAATACAGGTCTAATTTATCCTTTTCAAGTGAATTTTCAAAAATTTTTGTCTAGAAAAATATATTTACAGAAATGCTGTCAGCATACTCGATATGTATTTTCCCAACACTGTAAATTTACATGAGTTACCAGTGTTCTTTTGTCATGGCCGAGAATTCTACTGGTGTTCAGTATGAACTGACTACACCCACATACCCAAATGCTTGTATGCTGATGATGAAATATATTGATAACAGACTTTTCTGGTTAGTCTCCTTATTGACAATTATATCGCTCATAAAAGCAATAAGAGGTTTAAAGAGGAAGACTGATTTGTTCAGTAACTTATTTTGAGTAAAGGAGTCAACAAAACATAAATATGATCAAAAGGCAAATTTAACAAATAATATTCTGAATATCTTTAAAAGACATTCCAGTACAAATCTCAATTTCCTTTGTAGCTTGTTTTTATTTAGACTACTTTTCTTTCCTTTTATCCACTTTGCTTCAGGTGTTACCTTGAGCTGTCCTGGGCTCTCTAGTTTCTTTATTCTGGCTGCGTCTTAAAGGGCCATATGACACCATTTTCTAGGCTAAGTCAGAAATAATCAAAGAATATTATACTCTTTGAATAAATGTCCTTTCAGGATAGTTGTGCTTTTCTTTGTAGATGATTCCTCAGAAATATAGAAATCTCTATTTTTGTGGTCAGAAGGATGTTGGGTACCCTGTGAATGCCCCAGAGACACTGTGGGTTTGGTTCCAGACCACTGCAATAAAGGAAGATGGCAATAAAGTGAATCACCATGAGTATTTTGGTTTCCCAGTGCATATGAGAGTTATGTCTACACTACACTATAGTCTATTAAGTGTGCAATAGTATTATGCAAATGTTTGAAATACTGTGAAAATTGAGCTCATGCTATTGGAAAAATGGCTTCAATACACTAACTTAACACAGAGTTGCCACAAACATTCCTTTTGTAAAAACTGCTCTTTCTGTAAAGTGCAATAAGGTAATACACCATCAAATGAGATCTGCCTGTTCATATAGAATCCTTACCACTTACAAGTCTGTACTGTGGTGGGCGGGCACAGCTGTCTGTTGCAGAGGCTTCAAATATTTCAGGTGGAAGAGAAAGCGAAGCTCTTCTCTGTCTTCTTTGAACTCATTCAGATTAAGGCCTCGGCTTCCTTTTTTCACTGTCAACTCCCTAGTTCCTCAAAGATTTGAGTCCCTAAGCTCAGCATGTACTGGAGCCTGATTCCCTTCTCCCTGTTGTCTGCCTGGGCCCTGGTTTCCCAGTGCAGTGTTGGGGGAAGACATTTTCAGGTCTAGTCTCCTGGTAGGACCCTCACTAGGTTGAGTCATTTCCAGTTCACACGTATCATTTACAAGTCTAGGTAAGAGTGCAATGTGCTCTGAGTTCTTACTGAAAATAGATGTCTCCTCTTAAACTATAATGACCATTCAAAAGGAAAATGTGACCCTCCGAGCTTTATCCACTCATGATGACTTTAGACAAGCTGAACAGATGGATCTATGTTTTGTCATTCAGAATAGCTCATGTAGTTAGAGAGCTGTGCTTTGCTGTTCCTCTCCTCATTGCCCTTCCCAGCTAGCCTTTGCTGTTCTTCTTTTCATCTAGACATGGGTCAGGCACTTAAATTTCCAGCGAAGCAAATGGATCAGTCAAGGTATAGCTTCAGTGGTTCTGTTGCATTGGGTTAAAATGTGGCTGTGAAAAGTGTAGAGACGAGACTGGATTTGTTAAGACTCTTAAGTGAGGGAGACGCCATTGCATTTTTTGGTTCTAACGAGAAAACATATTGTAACATATTTCGAAAGATAAAACTGGAAGCAGAAGTTCACACCTTAAACCATAAAACTCAAGGTCAGCTGAAATGTTGACATGTTGAGATTTTGTTGTGAAGTATTCAGTCAAGCTGAGAAACATTAAACATTGGAAAGAAAATCCTACTCTTTAAAACTAGAAAATACTTAGAGCATTTCATTATCACGTGGAAGCATACTGTAATCAAAATATTCACATTGAATATTTCATATTTAGAGACTTTGAGGTTTGCAAATAGGATAATAACAGCCAATGCCTTTAATACCAAACTGACAGATGACAGTTTGTTTCTTGCTTTAGAAGTTTTAAATAATGTACAATTTGAGTATTTATAAATAATTTTAAAAATGCATTAAGCTAATTGCTACTAAAGGATACTCTCAGTAGTTGTTTTTGAATTGCAAAATAATTCCTTCCTTCCTTGCCAATTTGTGTGGATGTGTGTAAATAAGTTTACTTACTAATTTTGTTCACTACCTTCATGGTGTTGTTAAGTACCATCAAGTCAGTTCCAACTCATAGCAACCCTATATAGGATTTCTGAGGAGCGACTGGTGGGTTTGAACAGCCGACATTTTGGTTAGCAGTCCAGTGCTTATCCTAGAGTGTCACACCTAGACACAGCACTTAATATTTCCTCTTGAAAAACTTCATTATGATTGGCTTCATGGAGGTGACAGTTCCTATCTGAGCATATAAGTATTGTCAGTTTACCTGAGGTCAGTCCTTTGATACACAGAAAAAGAGTGAAATCCAGCAAGTTAGGTTAAGATTTGAATTTTGGTGTAACTTCTCTGGAAAAAAAAAGGTGAGGTGAATTGAAATTGTTAATTCTAGTTAACATTCTCTTCAATGGTTCTTTTCCTTTGAAAAACAAGTATTTTAAGAAGGAACAGAAATAAAGTTATAAAAGAAAGTGTGTTGTTGTTAATTAAGTGTCATTCCCAAGGTGTGGCTAGTGGGTTTGAACTGCCGACCTTGTGATTAGCAGTCCAGTGCTTTTCCTACAGTATCACAGCAGGTTTCCAAAATAAAGTATCTTATTGTTTTTGTTGTTAAGTGCTTTCAAGTCAGTTTTGTCTCATAGGGACCCTGTATAGGGTTTCTGAGGAGTGGCTGATGAGTTTGAACTGGCGACCTTGTAGTTCAGACCGACCATGTGATCCAGTGTATTATCGTGGAGTGCCACACCAGGACTCCAAAATAAAGTATAAATGAGATTAATGGAAAAAGGGATTTCCTGAGAGGAGAGGGGAAAATTAGTCTGGAAAAGTAGATGAGATAAGACCATGGGATGCTTGGTTCTTATAGACTCTGCTAAACAATTTTGGTCTTTAATCTAAATGGAAAGGCAATAGAGAGTTTTAGACAGAGAAGTATTGACGAGGTTTATATATTTTTTAAAAGATTTGTTGACTGCTGACTGTAGGAAGGTGAGAGAAATTTCAAGGAAATCAGTTAGGAAGCTACTGTAGACAAGAGATGGTTGGGGGTTGGTCTAGAATGGCTGTATTAAGATAAATTTGAATGGACTCAGGATATTTAATGGTTTATATCAATCAGGTTTGTATCAGGCAGGATATGGTGCCAGTGGCCTTGATATGGTGTTTAATAGGATGTGGATAGGGGAGACAGTGAAAGGCCCTATAAAGATAACTTCTAGGTTTCTGATGTGAGGGGATTGACAACCACAAATTTGGTTTTAAGCATGATTTGTGAAAGGTGTTTAAGATAACCAATTGGATAGATACAGGAATGGTTGGGCATGAGAGTCTCAAGTTGAGAATGAAGTCTGGGCCAGGGAAACGTCTTGGAATATCAGTGACCTATCATGGTTATTGAATCCTTTACCTTGGATGAAACTACCCAAGAGTGAGTAACAGAGTGAGGATCTATGGAGGTTTAGGACTGGGCTTTGAGGAACACCTCCGTTTAGAGATTGTGTAAGGAGAGTAGCTACAAAGACTTGGGGTGGGGAGGACAGATAAGGTCAGAAAGCCTGTATTCCAAGGGAAGAGAGTTTCAACAAAGGAGAGGGAAAAGACAGTTTCAGTGTCTCAGAAAGGGAATGGGGAGCATGAAATGTATGCGAGAAAGGCACATACCTTTCCTCTAAATAAGGAAGGGAATTGAGTGTCATTTCTTGGACTCTTTAGCAGGAGATTACAGCTCCCTTATTGTATAAATGTATTGCTGTTTGAGCGAATCAGTTTTAGTGCACGAAGGAGCTGAAATGGTAGCAAAAGCAGCAAAGCTGTACGTAATCACAGCCAGCGCAACTGGTCAGGTTCAAACATGATGCTTGAATTCCTAGCTTCTGAGATAGTTCCACACACCAGCCAAGTACACGACCTGTCAAGGCTGTCTGATCATTGCAGACTGATCTCATGGTCTCCAGCCTGCCTCTCTCAGCCCCATGCCCCTCCTTCCTTGGCAGCCCAGTCTTGCTGCCCTTGGAGATGGTACGAATAATGCCAGGCTGCTCCAGGCTCCCAGACCGCACATGGGTGGGCGTTCTGGGCAGAAATAGCTCATCTGGTATGAACAGCAACCTGAAAGAAAGTCCCAGACACTTGATGCCATATGTGCTACAATGAAAACTTTTGTGTATTGTGTTAAGAGAAATTTCAAAATGGGCTTCTGGGAGATTTCTGTATGTTTAGGTTCTTGTTTGAATTTTATTAGAGCCAGATTGCCTTCTTTCCTTCCATTCTTCTACCTATCCTTCACTTCTTCAATCTCTCCATCTAGCCATCACAGTGCTAGGTGATGTATTTAGGTAATGTGAAGATGCAAAAATGAAAAATGCTAGAAAGGAATAAATCGTTTACCTAAATAATGTGCTGTAGGATAAGCATTAAACCACAAGCTTGGTTTGAATCGCAAGGTTGGTGGTTCAGTCTCACCAGCCGCTCCTTGGGAACATTGTACAGAGTCGTTTTGAGTAGGAACCCAACTCGATGCCACTTAACAACAACAGGAATTTTGTGACATGGATGTTTTTGTTGTTAGCTGCTGCTGGTTTGTCCTCAACTCATGGTGACCCTATGCACAAGGGAACTAAACACTGCCCAGCCCCGAGTCATCGCCATGATTAATTGGGGATCAACCATTGTGGTCCATAGAGTTTTCGTTGACGGGAAATAGATCACCAGGTGTTTGTTCCTAGTCTTAATCTGAAAGCACTGCTGAGAACTGGTCAGCATCATAGCAATACACAAGTGTCCACTGACAGATGAGTGGTTGCTATGCTTGAGGTCCAATGGCAGGAGTCAAACCTGGGTCTCTTGCTGCTTCAGAAGGGAAAAAGTCCAACACTGACCTAACTGCCCCCAGGATGGCCCAGGGTAGACAGTAACAAATGCCTTTAGAGAGGTGTGGATCAAGTCCTGTGGGCATTCAGAAAAGGGAGACACTGGTGGAGGTTATCAGCTTGGAAGTATATGATATATATGATCCAATTTATGTTTTTAAAAAAGATCATTTAGGCTGCTCTGTGGAGGCCACACTACAGGGAGGGTAGAAACAAGGAGTGCCCCAGGCATAGGAAATAGCAAGTGGAAAGGCCAGGGTGGGAAAGAGTTGGGTGCATCCCAGTGTCTGTGGGAGGGTCTGTGTAACTGAGCCCAGTGAGCCAAAGACAGAGAGGCAGAGGAATGAGCTGATGTGGGAGAGGTCAGCAGGGGCCAGATCTACAGGCTTTTGAAAGGAGTTTGGATTTAAATTTTTTTATTGTTGTTGTTATTGTTAAAGCACTAAAAATCTTGATGATTCCATAGATCCAATTAGTCACCTTGATGAAAAAGCAGAGCATGTTTTTTAAGGTTAGAACAATAGAAAGAGCATCTGCCTGTACAGAAATGATCATATTAAAATCAAATCGTTAAACATTTCTGGAAATTGCTTGCCTCGAAAGGGCAATCTTTCCTTTGGGAAATTTGGACCGAGATCTCGATGTACTGCAATCACAGGTGGTGATTAGCCCAAGGCCTTCGCCCAAGTGCAACCCTAGGAAATATTTTCTGTTTCCTTCCATTCTCTCAGGGTACGCTTTGGAACCAGCCTTTGCCCCTCTGCTTCCTGTCCAAACCTGTTGGAACGGAGTACTTTAGTGAGGGGTGGGAATGTTGTGTAGTGAGCCCAGAGGGATTCTACACACCTTGCCCCATTGTTTAAAGACGGCTTCCAGCGCCTTTTGATCTGCATCTCCGGTGCGTGTGGGTGGTAGTGGGCGGACCAGCCCGAGCCGGGCGGCTTGGTGGTCTTTTCTAAGAAGCACCTTGAGGGTCAGCAACTGTCTGCTACTATAATTATTATTATAATAGATACTTTAGTGCCAAAGAAGCAGTATACAGCATAGTCAGACACAATACCACCCACAGTTTACTCAACTTAAAGAAATTGTTGAGAATCTCAGTGAAGTGACTAGATGTCAGATATATTTATGTAGGACTGGCTATAAACTTGATGAATCTCATTCCTTTAGCTGTGGAGAGAACTTGGTCTGACAGTTATGGATTTTAGGAGTTGGAACAAGGGGGCAAAGGTAGGATAGGGTGAAACCTTGAAGAGATGTCTCTAGCTTGAAAAGAGTCAAGGGCAAATGAATAGCTAAATAGGAGTAATGAGTAGAGAACAGTGCCCCTGTGATACAGAAATCAGTAAAAACTGTTTCAGAGAAACCCTGGCCTGCCATGATTCCTAGGACCCATAAGGACTTTGGAGTCCTGGTGTGGTATAGTAGGATAAGCACTCGACCTCAAGGTCAGTTTGAACTGCAAGGTCGGTGATTCAAACTTACCAGCCACTACTCGGGAATCCTGTACTGGGTCGTATAAGTCAGAACTGACTCGATGGTGCACAACAACAATATAAGGACTTTGGAGAACCTGAGAGGTGTAAACTGTTAATATGGTTGGAGGTGCAGGTCACTCACAGGCACCTCAAAAGAAAGACCTGGAGGTCTACTTCTGAAAAATCGCCACTGAGAACACTGTGGAGCTTTATTCTACTTTGACACACATGGGGATGTCATGAGTCAAAATCTAATCGATAGCAACTGACTTTGTTTTTATAAGGATCCAAGTCTGATTTGTTTCTATATTTTCTGATAGAGCGAAAGCTTTAGTACCAGACCTCCAGGCCATGTCTACCTATGGTGAAATGAGGAAATGTAGACAATGTGATAAGGGCTGGACAAAGCCAAATGTACTCAATTTAGAGAAATATCTTTTCTGAGATGATCCCTTTTCTTTGTTACAAAAATCCCTTTTTATGGAAGAATGCACAGTTAGTATCTGTATTTGACAAAATAAAACATTGGAAACAACTTTTTGAAATGATGCTAGTTCATGATATCCCTGTTTCTGAAATAAAGATCACAACGCAAAGCACATAGCGCAGCCTCCAGTTCGGTAGTCAGATACTTACTGGATAATCTCATTGACTAAGAGCCAAAGGAAGAAGGAAAAAATGACTATCAATTAGACAAAATGTACCAAGGAGGAGATTGGAGAAAAAAGGGATTTGTCAGAAGAGGAAGAAGAATAGCTGCAACAAAGTGATAGACAAACAGTTTCATATCTTTGCTGTGTAAATAATTTATGATCATTTATAAGCAAAAACATGAGTCCTAAATAGATTAATGGAATACTGGTGTGGTGCTGTAGGATAAGCACTGGACTGACTACTAACAGCAAGGTAAGCAGTTCACACCAATTAGTTGCTCCTCTGAAACCCTATAATGGGTCATTATGAGTCTGACAGGAGTCCTGGTATGGTGCCATAGATTAAGCACTGGACTTCAAGATTGGTTTGAACCTCAAAGTTGGCGGTTCAAATTCACCCATGGTTTCTTGGAAACCCTATACAGGGTCGCAATGAGTTGGAACTGACTTGACGGCACTTAACAACAACGAATGAGTGACAACAAAAATAAATAGATGGACAAAGATCATTGCTGAACAAGTTTCAAAAAAGAAATGAAATCGTAAATCATTATATGATGTGTTTCAAGCCTCCCTTCTTACACCCTTCTCCTCCTCAGTTCCTATTTCTTTTCATTGCTTTATTTCTTTCTTGTTTAAAAATATCTCTATCTTAGCATTCCATATGTATTATTTTTTCTTGTCTATTTTCTTTTCTTCTCGTTCACATGTGAACTTCATTAGGGGTTTTGTTCACTGCTATATCTGCAGGGCCTAGAATGTGGTCCGGCACATAGTAGGTACTCAATATATATATGTTGAATGAATGGATGAATGAAAGGGTAGGAGGTACATGGTTTGTAACTGACCAGGGGATGTACAGTGGTCTACCCAAACTCCCCACCTCTACACTTCATCACTGACATTTGTGTCAGTGTCCTTGGTGGAGACTAGACGATATATGCCAGCTGGCCCAAGTTTGGAAGAGAGTAACAAAGACAAAAGACAAATGGAAAAAAAATTAAACAAGGATAAATACTAAAGAAGGAAATTATAAAAATAGTAAAGCCATGTTGCAATTTCCTCATGCTTTATAACGAATTACAGGCTTGCATTTAGGACCATTAATCTAAGTGAACCATTGTATTAAAAATTACAAAGGAAGGGTGTTTTTTGTGTTGGGCTCCTGTGGAGAAAGGCATTCAATTGAGAAATAAGGGAAGAAAGTGACCACTAGACCTTGGTATTTTTATTTTTAAGGCATGTCCAGACATTTAGGAAAACCTGGAGGTCTTCAGGGGTTTCCTGAAGTTCAAGAGAGCATTCATTAATTTGTGCTTTAAAAAACAAACAAACTTGGAGTATCTAATTTACTAGGGCCTGAGAGCTTTGCATACATGTGGGCTTCATTTTTCCTTTTCCTAGAGAATGGGGTGTGTTTTCTGCCTGGTACAAGTCCAGAAGCAAGTGTGTAGATTTGCTCTTGGACACAGATTTGTTTCAAAAAATTTCATCCTGACTTTTTTTTTGCCAACATCCAAAGATTTCATGCATTCAAAGATTTCATATCATTAGATTTCATACAAAACCAAATTTTTGTCTTCTTAAAAAGCCACCGATGGAAGCACTGCTTGTAGTCAACATTGCCTCAGTGTGACTGTGGTTGGCTGAGGAGCAGGTGCTACTATTTCCTTGAGCCCTTTGGGTCTGTTACCACCACTCCTTGTTGCTTATATCTGGCCTGTACTACCCTTTGGCAAATGTGCCCATGGTGGTGGTTGGGCACAAAACAGAATAAATTTAAAAGACCAGGCAGAAGTTATACTAGGCCTAGTTGTGGGAATTAATCTAGAATTTGCAAAAATAAAGGTCTTTTTTGAGGGTTTTTTTTTTGTGTGTGTTTGTTTTTTTTCTCCTCTGCCCCCAGTAATGAGAATACTAATTGATTTTAGGAAAATTGGTCTAAATTTGGAAGAGGATTTGAGAGAGGCCATGCTTCAAATACATCAATAATGAGAGGAAACATGCTATGGAAAGGAGCAAACTTGGTCCCCTCATTTTCTAGGTGTGAATGACTGGAAGATTCTGTATTGACTCAATATTGAGTTCAGTGCAGTGTGGCCATGTTTGAATCAAGCACAGCTTGGTAACTCTAAGAATCCTTTAAGTAAGGCTAGAAAGAATGTCTTCACAGGATGCTGACATGCCAGACTGATACATTCCCCAAAACTAGGCCTGTACATTCCCTCATTCTGGCTGACCTAGCGCTTGACACTGGACTGTGACTCACAAGTTTCGCAGTTCAAACCCACCAGCTGCTTCTCAGAAACCCTATACAGGGTTACTATGAGTGCGAACCAACTCAATGGCACTTAAACAACAACAATTTGAGACAGAGGAGAGTGATTAGCAATAGGCTTATAACCTGTTACGCAAGTTCTGGAGTGAGATGCTGGCTCAAGACCTTGTTTGCTAGAACTATAGTGCAACCCACTGAAGGTTAAACTAGCAGGAAGAATACCAGTTCTTTTAGAGCAGAGCATAGAGGAGAAAGGCCAGGAGAATTGGGAGGTAGTATTAAAAAGTTATAACAAGGTTGTCTGTTTTGTAAATATTGTTCTACAGAAATCACAATTAACTTTTTGCTGAAGTTAACTATTAGCAGCAAAAAGTATGTCCTGAATGAGGACACAATGAAAAGTTGGTAATCACTCATACTTTGAGATTGCTTCCAAAAGAGGCCAAGCCAGGGAGGGCATTGGCTCAATGCGTGATTCAGCTGGGTAACCTCATAAGGATTGTTGGCTGGTGAACTTCGCTCTTGTACGTGCACAACAATGTACTCAGTAAAAATCCTACAGCACATGACAGCTGTGTGGCACATCTGCTTGAGATCGAAAAAATCCAACCAGTATTAGTTGGGAAAGATTTGACTTGGCACCACTTCTGTGAAAAAGCCCAGAGGGTTTGAGTTGATTACAAACTTAATATACTGTAAGTTTAGCAAAATGTCAGGCTTTATATGTGGAGTTGTAATATATAAGGTGGAGCTACTCAGATCACACTTAAAAGTATTGTAATCAGTTCTGGTCACTTTAAGAAGTATATTGGAAATTAGAGTTTGTTTTCAAGAATTCACGTTGTGGGAAACTGTTGAAAGACCCGGAAGCAAAAGAACTCCAATTTAAGCTACTAAGGAAAGAGATGTTATTGTTATGTTGTTATTGTTGTTGTTGTTGTCAAGTGTCATTGAGTTGGTTCCGACCCATAGCGACCCTGTATAGGGTTTCAAAGGAGTGGCTGGTGAGCTTGAACCACCGACTTGTGGTTCAACCGACTTTGCAGTCCAGCGCATTAACTCTCTGTGCCACACTGGACTCCTTGTAAAACAATACCTGAAATAAATGATGAATAAATACATGAATGAAGAGCGTAGGGATGTGTGTATGTACCCACACAAATGTGTGTTGTTTTACAAGGAAGAAAATTACAGAGATAGCAAGTCAAAACCATTACCATCTAATCAATTCCAACTTATAGAGACCCCATATGTTACAGAGAACAACTATTACAGGTGGTTTTCTGGGCTGTAATCTTTATGGAAGCAAATCACCAGGTTTTCTTCCTTGGCTCTACTGGTTGGTGTGAACCATCAGACTTTAGGCTGCTAATAGTTCAGACTGTTTGAGCCATTTGGAGAGAGGCAGATTTAAAACTCCATAAAAATCGTTGTAACCACCAGTTACACCAGTGTGCTGTCTAAGGAGGAACAGGGCATCTTATTACATAGGGAAGGCTTTCAGCAGAGACTGAATGACCCTCTATGTATTTATAGGAAGAATGCCATATTCTTGAGAAACAATGTAAAATGGGAAGGACAGACAGTCTTAGGAGCAAATTATATTTTTTCCATTTCACTGCATAATTTAAAACAAGATCTCCACCCTTGATATGTGTTTGTGGAGTCCTGGTGTGGCACTGAAGGATATACCCTAGATGAGATGTCAGAACTGATTTGACGACACTGATTTGATGACAGCAAAATATGTATTTGTTTCTTCATTTAATAAATGGTGATAATAAAACCACATTGTTGAGAGAATTAGCTGAATTGATGAATGTGAAGTAGTAGAAACAACTAGATTCCGGATAGAAGTTAGTTCACTTGTCCTATATTAGATGCCATCCAAAGCAGCAAATGAGGGAGCTTTAGGAGCCATTGAAAGGAAGCCGTTATGGAAGCTCCTCAGATTTACTTAGTTATCTCTGTGTCTTCAGAGTCTGACACAGGATCCAACACAGGACAGGACATGTTGGCACATTTGTTGATTATAACGTCATGGATAAGTCATGGCACTAGACATTGCCAGGCACAGGCCACAAGAAAGTTGGCTTTGGAATCAGACATAGAAATTCAAATACCAATTCTTCAATGAGTCAATTTACTCAACCTTTTTGAGTTACAGTTTTCCCATCTGAGGCAATACCTATTTCATATGAGTGAAGAATTAAATAGCATATTGCAAACATTGGATATTCTTTTCTCTTGGGAGGCAGGCGGTGTAGTCTACATTTATAGAAGATGAAATAAGAGTCAGAGATGCCATTCAGCCCAGGAGTTTCTTTGGATCATCCACAGGGCAAACTTTCCTAGACATTTGGAAGGGCAGTTTTTCCTATGGGAAGAAGGTTCTGTTTGAGTACTTTGCACATTGGGAGGGGAGGAGATACCTGTTCACAGAATCAGCTCTATCAGATCGATCCTCAGCCTTGACCATCACTGGAGGGATAGATGCTGTGTATTGTGAACCAATGACATCACCACCAGCTAGACAGTCATGCAGGGGACTGCCTCAGGCCTTCTCTAGTCCACACACTTGTTCTTTTGGATTACAACAGTGTTTTAAGAATAAATTCCTTGCCAATCTTTAAGTCAGGAACTTTCATATAAAAGCATACAACTTAGATGTTTTGGAATTAGACATTCTGGCAACCCTGAATCACCTTCCCTCAGGCAACAACTCATGAGCCCTTCTTTTAAGTGGAGCAGAGCTCTCTTGTCTGCTATTGCCCTACATGGTTCATCTTCTCCCCTTAGTTTAAACTGCTACATAATACTGATGTATAATTTATATTATTAATAAAACTCCTGGAAAACTGACCCTGAGTGTTTGTTGTTTTCTTTTTCTAATGCTGTCTTTTCTTCTTCCTCCCTAGTGTGCAATTGCAGTGGGAAGTCCAGGCAATGCATCTTTGATCATGAACTTCACAGACAGACAGGAAATGGGTTTCGCTGCATCAACTGCCATGACAACACAGATGGCATTCACTGCGAGAGATGCAAGGAAGGGTTCTACCGACAGAGAGAACGAGACCGTTGCTTGCCCTGCAACTGTAACTCCAAAGGTAGTTTAAAAGGGGGTGAGGGGAGTAAAGAGAGACAGGGAGGGAGGAAGACACATTCAAGCCAACCAAGAAGAAGATTTTCAACTCCTAGAATGATTGGGAATCTTCTAGATGCTGGTCTTTTTTTTGTTGTTGTACTTTTCTCCAAGTAACTATTTCAATATGAAAGTAAATTGTGTTTATCTTTGTTTCTGGTGACCATCTACTCCACTTACCTGTGAGTTGGAACCAGCTGGGAACTTTAGAGCATGTTGCTTGAATTCTATTTCCAAAAGTCACATTATTACTTTTCCAGGCAGTCTCTGACTCAGGGACAAAGAAAGCTTACACTCTTCCAGTGATAGTTCTTTGTATTCATAACTATCTCTTTGACCAAACTCTTGAAAAATAAGGGATTAGAAAGTTCTGCTTCTGGTTTGAGTCTAGGTGTTAGTAATTTAGTGGTGCTAGTAGAAGAGACAGCGAGACTTTGCCTCTCATACTGCTGACGTGTTATCCAAAGGGACCAGTCCCTGGGGAAGGATGAGGAAGACTCCCAATGAGATGGATTGCCATAGTGGCAACAGCAATGACCTTAAATGTAACAACAATTGTGAGGTTGGCCCAGAACTGGGCAGTGTTTCATTCTGTTGTATATTGTTGTTGTTAGGTGCCATTGAAATAGTACCAACTCATAGCGATCCTATGTACAACAGAAGGAAACACTGCCCGGTCCTGGGCCAACCTCACAATTGTTGCCACGCTTGAGCCCACTGATGCTGCCACTTTGCCAATCCTTCTCGCTGGGGGTCTTCCTCTTTTTCTCTGACCCTCCACCTTACCAAACATGATATCCTTCTCTAGCGACTGGTCCCTCCTGACAATATGTCTGAATTAGGAGAGACGAAGTTTGGCCATCCTTGCCTCCAAGGAGCACTCTGGCTGCACTTCTTCCAACACAGATCTGTTGGTTCCTTTGGCAGCTCATGGCACTTTCAATATTCTCCTCCAACACCATAACTCAAAAGCATCAATTCTTCTACAGTCTTCCTTGTTCACTGTCCAGCTTTCGCATGCATATGAGGTTATTGAAAATACCATGGCTTGGGTCAGGCGCACCTTAGTCCTCAAGCTGACATCTTTGCTCTTCAACAATTTAAAAAGGTCTTATGAAGCAGATTTGCCTAATACAATATGTCATTTGATTTCTTGACTGCTGCTTCCATGAAGAATGAAGTCCTTGACAACTCAATCTTTTCTCAGTTGATAAGAATGTTGTTTATTGTTGCACATAGGGTTGCTATAAGTTGGAACTACTCAACAGCATGTAACAACAATAACAAAGTGGAAGAGACAGATAAGTAGAATAGGTATATTAGAATCTTTCATGGATGATTAATGCAACAAAATGAATGCAACAAAATAAATAGGAAACACCTCATGGATCAGCTGGTTCATGAGAGGCCTAGTTATTTTGTTAATGTGTCTTGTCCAGTGGTATATTCACACAATTCACACTTGTGCACACACACTACTATATTCATCCTGGGCAGGTAGTAAAGACAAGTTAGTAAATGTAATCAGAAAGAAAGAGAGTTAGAATTCTGTAGATAAATTGAGGGGTTTTATTTATTTATTTATTTTTATCGCCTTATTTATCTGTCCTATTTCTTCGCATTATCTGTCTCTCTTCCTTGCTAGAAAATGTTTGATAACATAATATGAAAACATGAATCTACCTGAAGTTTATATAGCCTTATTGCATAGCAATGACTCAGTATAGCTTGGTGGAATGAATATATAGAAGCTGCTGAAAGTTTCTAAACAAATGAGCAAATTCCTGGGAAAGTGTGTCAGGACCCCTAGAAAGCTGAGGTAGCCCCATAGTGGTGCAGACACAGATCCAGCAGACTCCCCGATTCACCTGGCTTGCTGTGACGATGTTGTCGAATCAGACTTACTTA
This sequence comes from Chrysochloris asiatica, assembly GCF_000296735.1. Classification (NCBI taxonomy): domain Eukaryota; kingdom Metazoa; phylum Chordata; class Mammalia; order Afrosoricida; family Chrysochloridae; genus Chrysochloris; species Chrysochloris asiatica. The sequence continues at coordinate 2,682,475 of NW_006408721.1, read as the reverse complement.
GCTTTGTGCCATAGAATCAGCATTCAGAATCTTTTGGATTTAGCAGTTCCCTCTACCAGAGAACTTTATAAAGAAATATAAAAAGAAAAGTTATTCCATTTTAATAGGTACTTAACCTCTTGGAAGAGCCTGTATCCCCTTAGGTCATAGCTTCACTGTGAGTCACTGGAGTTGGGTCATCCCAGCAGAGTGATCAGTGGGAACATAATTGGAAATGTAATTGGCTCAGCTGGAAAGCCTGGCCTGAAGACAAGGTTATTGTCTCCATGTACAAGGAGCCTGCTGTCTAACAAAGAGAGGCGGTAATGAGCGATTTACCCTCTGACTATTCTTTCTCATTGTGTGACACTGTAGGATGATGCACTGGGCTGCAAGATCAGTTTGAACTGCAAGGTTGGTGGTTCTGACTTACCAGCCGCTCCTCGGAAAGCCTACACAGAGTCGCTATGAGTTGGAACTGACTTGCCGGCACTCAACAAGTCCATTGCTTTCTCAGCAACCATGAACCGGGCCCTTTCTTTTTATGTAAGAACTAGATATCCCAGACTCAGTGTGAATGGTCAGGTAGAAACAGGGTTGTTGTTGTTGTTAAGTGCCATTGAGTCGATTCTGACCCATAGCGACCCTATATAGAGTTTCCAAGGAGCGATTGGTGAGCTTGAACTGCCGACCTTGTAGTTCAAATGGCTTTGCAGTCTGGCACATTAACTCACAGCGCCACACCAGGACTCCAGAAACAGGGTAGCCGAGTGATAAAATCTATTTTACTTAATAGCCAAGGTGTATTATGTGCTTACTCTTTGCAGGTCATTTTCTAGATTGCGGTCATCATCAGTCATTAATTTAATCTTCACAATCAACCTTTTAAGGAGGTGGCTATTGTTATTTTCATTCTACAAATGAAGTAGCCCAAAAGTAGAGAGGTCAAGAAGCTTGTCCAAGGCTGAAACGTAAGCAGCAGAGCAAGCCTTCAGGCCCAGCTTTGCTGATGTCAAAGATCATTATGTAGAGTGTGTATTTAAAAATGTGTGTAGGCTCTGGAGCCGGAGATCCTGGGTTCAGATCTCAACAATGCCTCCAGCATGGAGTCACTTGGAGCACCCAGCCACACACACACACCTCTTACTGCTCCAGTCTCCACATCTGGGCGAGGGTGAGGGTGCTGCTCCCGTTGCAGGGTAGATGTGAGGATATGTTTGTTAAGCACATGGTGGACAACTCAGTAAATGGTAGTTCATGTAGTTGTGTTTCATGTTAGGGCCAACCAAGGTCGGAGTCTCCACATCTTAGAATGCTGGGTTTTTTTTTTGTTTTTTTTTTTTAATTCACATTACAGCTTAGAAAGGAGCCTTGTTAAGGCCATATATGTAATCTAAAACAATGTGTTTCACAGTTCCAGCAGAATTTAAACATTTTTCACTAGCTGGATAACTGGTCTGCCTTAATATCCCCAAGTTGCAGTATTTTTTGTTTGTTTGTTTGTTTAGCAACAGGGAAACTAAGGTCTAGAAAAGTTAATGAATGGCCCAAAGTCTGCTAGCAGATGATTACAAAGCAAAAAATTGTAGCCCAGGTCTTCAGACAGAGAACGGTTACCTCTTGTCCCTTCAACATGAGAAGGAAAAAAGCAAAAAACACAACTAACATGGCCCCAAAGCAGACAATCTAGGTGTTCAGGAATAACTTCATAGATACTGTTTCCCAAGATTTGGGTGTTAAATACCTTATAGTTCTCCACAAAATTTTTATGTATTATGTCTTCTTCAAGTCTCATTATAAAAGGCAGACCTGTGGAACCACTAAAAACAAAAGAAAGCAACAACTCTGCCCGCCCCTTCCCACCACCCCTGGATGTGTATCTTGTTAACCTGTATGTGTTAACATGTCTCACCCCCATTATGTTGCTGTTGTTAAGTGTCAGTTCCAACTCATAGCAACCATGTATAGGGTTTCTGAGGAGCGACTGGTGAGTTTGAACCACAGACCTTGCAGCTCAAACTGACGTTGCAGTCCAGTGCTTTTCCTACAGTGCCACACCAGGACTCCTGTACCAGAGATGAAAGAACTGAGACTCAACAGTCCAACCAGCCTAGATTGAGTGACACCATAGCAACAGAGAGGTTTGCCTTCCTGGTCTACTGTCTCCAACATAGCTTGGCTGCACTGGTTGTGAAGCCAGTGACCTGCACTTAATTTCCTCTGATTTCTCAATCTTCCAATCAGTCCGAGGTTATGTTTTATTTTAAAATGATAACTGGACCAGGAAACGTGTTGTCTATTCCATTTCAAATACAGAAGATTGTGTCTTACAAAAATGCTATAATTCCTCACATAGTGAATTAAGCATGTGGTCACAAGTTTCCAGCTCCATATCAGTTTGCCATAACTATAACAACTAGACCTATTTTTAGGTCATGTCTTTGTGGGCTCAGCAACAGGAGTGAGTTTTCTTTAATAATTATAACCACATATTTAAGCCTTGATAAACTCTTCTGGTCACTAAAAAAGCACATCATATTTGGAAAAGTTCAGGGTCAGCGCAGACATACCAATCACCAAGCTACAACTGTTCTCTTACACATAAGCTTACCGTAAGTCAGAACCAACTCCACCGTAACTAACCTTTTGCAGATAGTTTGAAATCACTGTGTGTGTGTTTTCCCTCCCATTATACCTAAATTCTTGAGGTCTATGCACCATCAATGATACAGAGCACATTCTCTTGAATTGAAAAACATTTTTGTGTGTGCTTATCTTTGACTGTGGTAAGGGTCACTATGAGTCGGCACTGACTTGACAGCACTTAACAACAACATGAATATGATAATGAATTACTCAAATTACAACATTTGAATTGTTATTTAAAATGTCTTTAAATGCAAGTACATACACTTCAAAGAGCTCTCTACAAAAAGCAAACTTTCTTGACTTCAATATTAAACATGAATTCTTTTTAGAATACCTTCCTGAGTCCACAAATGTATGTAGATATTTTCATATGCAGAGAATGTGCTTACTAGAACACCGAGTTAAAACAGGAAGCTATTCTTCAATCTGTTCTTTAAACCCAGTTGTTCACAATTTCTAAGAGTTGCTCATGATTTATCAATCAGGAAAGACAGGTTTTATTCTTTAAAAACCTAACACTATCATTTTAGAAGCTTTGGAACATGAAATAAATTAGCCATGTTCACAGACAGTCAAAGATCATCATTGCTATTGTTATGTGCCATCAAGTCAGTTCTGACCCATAGTGACCCTGTCAAGGGTTTTTGAGGAGTGGCTGGTGAGCTTGAACCACCGACCTTGAGGTTCAAATTGACTTTGCGGTCCAGTGGATTAACCCGCAGCACCACACACACACTCCAAAGATCACCATGCATAATAGAAAATCTCCCAACATGAAAGCAAGAGTCCAAAACAGGAAAAACTAAAAAACCAACAGATCAAGAGGACACAGAGATTAAGGAGGTAAAGTCACCCTGGGAAATATACTCAAGTTACCAACAATCCAATCCTGAAAATGACGGAAGCATCAGTGCAGTCTTACTGGTCTGACAGCAGTTTCCTATAAGTCATTTCTTATAGGAAGTAAAGACTCCAACGAGGAAAATCACCATCACCATGTGTTTTTGAGTACCACCAACTAGCCTTATCCATCTGCAGTCATTAAGAACTATTGATATGGGGAGGTGGGGGGAAGCCTACAAAGGCAAGAAGTAACTGGCTTACAAGCTTTCAAGAGGGAAGCTAGATTCATAGGGCCTGGAGGAAGGTAGACTCTCCACTGAGTAGTATCCAATCTGTCTAGGCGGGGCTGATGAAATGAAATGCAGATAGGTCTCTTGTGATCCAACAGTGAATAATTGTTATCTGGACTGCTTGTGAGGGTTGGAATTGTAAGGATAGACATTTTTTAGCAAAGAAGGGAGTAATTAACTTTTCAGCCTAAGAGCGGAGGTCCCAGGGACCATGGAGGGAGAAGAGTGAAGAGCGGGACCCTACCCAGAGAAGCAGTGATGCCTGAGATGGAGGCAGAGACGATGACGTGGAGAGATGGAGCTGTCTTTAGACACAGAGAGGGAGAAGGGCTGTGTGCTGATGACCAGGGGGTGGGGGTGGGGAGTGGGCGGCAGGCTTTCAGTGTATTCCCTTTGGTTGGTTGATGATGCATGGAAGGGATTGTAACCATAGCAATGAAATGATATACTGTAGGATGAATGTAAAACTAATGTTGTCCCATGTAAACTATCACATAATTCACAATAAAACATTAAAAAAAAAAAAAGAGGACACAGAGATTATGCTTAGAAAGATGGAAACTGAAAAAAATATAATCAGATAAAAGAGGAGGTTCTTGTCAACTTTGCAAGGTTTGAAGGGGACTTCCATGATCATAGGATCTTACTGTGGTTGTTAGTTGCTGTTCAGTGACCCCACAACCCCACATACAACAGAGTGAAATACTGCCTGGACCTCATCCTCATGATGCATGTCTTTGTCACCTTCCAACTACAGGGCTCACCTTCCAGTGCTATTACTAGACCACATTCTACTATGATCCTCATAGTTTTCATTGGCTTAGTTTTGGTAGTAGATTTCTAGGCCTTTGTTTTTTCTTCTTCGTCTGGAAGTTTTGTTGAAACCTGTCTACCTGCCAGTATTTGAAATACCAGTGGCATAACTTCCAGTATCATGGCAACACACAAACTAACAGATAGGGGGTATGTTTTTTGTGCATCATTTTGTGGTAGTGTAGTGGTTATGAGTCGGGCTGCTAACCTCGGGGACAACATTTAAAAACTACTAGACGTTCCTCGGGATAAAAGAGGCAACTTTCTTCTCCTGTAAAGCTGTACAGCCTCAGAAACCCTATGTAGGGTTGCTATGGGTCAGAACCAACTCCTCAGCACACCACCATCATGTGTGAGACACTGAGTTAGGCATTTTATATACATTAGCTCAAAGTTTTGCATTAGCACTACAAGGTATATGGTGTTGTCCAGCGACACACAGCTAAGTGCAGGGATGGTATTTGAACTGAGATCTGCTTGACTTAAAAGCTCATGGTCCTTTTATGTTCCCCAGCACCCTTTATACCAGTGTCTTCCAAATCATGTCCTATAGAACACTGTGCTACTAAAGAAAATAATAGGTGTGTATGTACGAATGTCAAATGTTGTTTGGAAATGCCGTCATTAAAATGTTAAACAAGCTTTATGCTTATTAAATATACTATTAAGTTATAAATCCCTGAAAGATACAGTCTGTACTGTTTCTCAAATCCTTTTGAAATCAGAATGCTTATTTTCATGAGATGATTATTAATACCTCTCAGAAGAGTGTTCTGTAGAATGCTATTTTGGGCTGTTTGGGCCAAACCCTAAAGCAAAGTACAATCTTCCCCACCTTTTTAAGAATTATTTATTTCTGAAAACTATGTATATTGAGAAAGAGTTTTCTTAAATTCCAAATGTTTGTTGTTAAGTGCCGTCGAGTCGGTTCCAACCCATAGCGACAATGTAATTACAATGAATTTAGATGGAAAAGCCTGTTTTTCTGAGTCCTGAGTGGTTACCTATTTAAAATGAGAAGGCATCTATGTTTAATGTTAGTTCTCGGAACACTGTTCAGCAAGGCATTTCCCTTCCTGTATCTGGCCGCTGACTGTTTCTAGAGCACTGAGCATGGCAGCTTGTAAACACCAAGCCCAACAGTGTCTCTTCAGTCTCATCTTGTTTAAGTGCTCTGTTGCTTTAACCCTGAAAACCATCCAATCTTCCTCTTCCCCTGGCGTGGCTCAGAACACTCCTCCTTTACTTTCCACAGCTCAGCTCTATAACCTCCTGAGCCCTTTTCTTTCTGGTCACCTTTTTCTGCCATTGGTGGAGTGCCATTTCTGCCTGCAGCACTTTCCCTTCCTATCTCCAACTTCTCCTACTGGTCACACTTCTAGTTACTGCTTCTTCTTCAGCCTGTGTGCTGAGGGCATGTTACTCTTCCGCCCCAGCCACTTTCCTGACACGCCACAAAAAGTTCAAATTCACGAACATCCACAACTAAACTCATTTTCTTCTCCCGATGATTCAACCTCAGAACCTTCTTTACCTTCTCTGCATCACAGTTTAGTGGGGTGCACACTCATGGGACGTGGTTTTTAACCTTGTGCCCAAATTCACCAAAGTCTGTAATTTTCTCTCCTCTATGGTGCTGTGAATTAATGCACTGGCTTGCTAGGTTGCTTTGAACTGCAAGGTAGGCGATTCAAGCTCATCAGCTGGTGCTCGGAAACCCTATACAGGGTTGCTATGAGTTGGTACTGACTCGATGGCACTTAACAACAACAGCAAATGTCCATCTCATGAGATGGATTGGCGCAGTGGGACAGCAGTGGGCTCAAGTGAGGTGATGGCACAAGACCAGCAGTAAATAGGGACGCTATGAGTCAGAACTGATTCAATGGCACCTAAAAACAACACCAACATTGTCAGTCTCCCAGGGTTTCTTCCTTCTCTTCTTGGAGGGACACCTCTAACCCAGGTTGTCATACCATGGAGGAAACCTTCATGAGAACCTCCTGGGCTTCCGTCCCTCTTCATGGCATCCTGTGCTATTATTGTTCTAGAGTTGTCTTTCTAGACTGCAGGTGTGATCTTATCACTGCCTGCCTAAACCCCGTTGTGGTTCCCCAGTGTCCACAAATATAGTTCAATCTCCTTAGCATGCTTCTATATAGTCACAGAAGGAACTCTGGTTATGTAGTGGTTACGAATCAGGCTGTGAACCACAAGGTCAGCAGTTTGAAAGTACCAGCTGTTCCATGGGAGAAAGATGAGGCTTTCTGCTCCTGTAAAGATTTACAGCCTCGGAAACACTGTACAGGGTCGCTATGAGTCAGAACCGACTCCACAGCACATAACAACAACAACAACATAAAGTCACAGACCGATATATTCATTGATTTAAATTCTGTATACTAATGAATTAAAAGTTTAACGAAGGATAGCAGACTGAAAAAGAAACAAACATATAGTAACTGATTAATGTTCTGTTGACTTCCTAGATTACTGTGGACTGATTATCACAAAAAGAGCTCAGGTGGCACAATGCTTAAGTGCTCAGCTGCTAACCAGAAGGTTGGCTGTTTGAACCCACCAGCCATTCCACAGGAGAAAGATGTAGCAATCTACTTCTGTAAATTGGAAACCTCAACAGCATTGTTTTTAAAAAGTTATCACAGTATTTAAGTTATATGGATTATTTTCTAATTCTGTAGCCTCTGGGAATTTTTAAGTACAGAGCTATGCCTCTGGCCACCCTCCATCTAATCTTTGGCTCCTCCCTAGCACTTCTTGGTGGTGTTTGGAGTTCCTAGGTGGTACAAAAAGAAAGGTTGGCAGTTCAAATGCACCCAGAGGTACCTTGGGAGAAAGATGTGGTGATCTCTTTCCAAAAGATCCCAGTGTTGAAGACTTTATGGAACACAGTTTTACTCTGCAACAACATGAGTCAGAATTGACTTGACAATAGCTAGTTTAGTTTGGTTTTCTTCTTGCCATTTTTGCATGTATCCACCAGAGCTTTCTGGGCATCTTCTCAATGTTGGTCTCTGCGCTGGGCCCTGGGGGTAGAGCACTGAACACAGGTAAGAAAATCATAAGGAAAGCTTTGCTAAGGAGTGTTGCCCTGATGGGGTGGGTATTTTAGATGTGGGTATCAGAGATTTCTTTGGAGAAGTAATACGTAATCAGAACCCAAGTGCTGAGAATGGGCCTACCAAGGGAAATCTGAGGAAAGCGTATTCCAGGCTGAGGAAACAGCAAGCGCAAATTTCCCGAGGAGAGAAGTTTAGTACATTCCAGGAACAGGGAATTGATGGAATACCGATTTAGATGTTTAAACAAGCAGGTGCCATGCTGAAAGCACTCGCTCTTCTATGCCAAGAAATTTGGAAGACAGCTACTTGGCCAATGAACTGAAGAGATCCATATTTGTGCCTATCCCAAATAATGATGACCTAACATAATATCTAAATCAGCAAACAATACCATTAATAATATTTTCAAGTAAATTTTTGCTAAAGATAATTTCAGAACGGTTGCAGCATTACTTAGAGAACTACCAGAAATTCATACCAGATTCAGAAGAGAATGTGGAGTGAGAGGTATCTTTGCTGGTGTCAAATGGGTCTTGGCAAAAAGCAGAGACTATCAGAAGGATGTTTACTTGTGCTTTATTGATTATGCAAAGGCATTTGATTTTTTGGATCACAACATTTTATGGATAATATTGCAAAGAATGGGAATCCCAGAACAATTCATTGTGCTCTTACAAAAACTGTACATCCACCCGATGACATTTGTTCAAAGGGAACAGTATACCCTGCATGTTTTAAAATCAGGAAAGGTGTGCTTAAGCGTTGTACCCTTTCACTATATTTATTCAATCTGTTTGCTGATCAAATAATCCAAAAAGCTGGACTACATGAAGAAGGATTAGAGGAAGACTAGTACCAGGATTGGAGGAAGATCCATCAACAACTCATGATATGCAGATGATACAACCTTGCTTTCAGAAAATGAAGAGACTTGATTAAGGTAAAAGACTTAAGTATGGATTACATCTCAGTGCAAAAAAACAAAAATCCTCACAACTGAACCCACAAGCTGCATCGTGATAAATGGAGAAAAGGTTGAAGTTGTCAAGAACTTCATTTTACTTGGATCCACCATCATCGCCTATGGATGTAGCAGTAAAGAAGTTAAACAAGGTATTGCATTGGGCAAATTCACTGCAAAAGACCTCTTTTAAGTGTTAAGGAGCAAGGATGTCAGGTTGAGAACTAAGGTGCACCTGACCCAAACCATAGTATTTTCAATTGCTTCATATGCATGTGAAAATTGAACAGTGAATAAGGAAGACCTAAGAAGAATTGATGCCTTTAAATCATGGTGTTGGTGAAGAATATTGAATATACCACAACTGCCAGAAGAATGAACAAGTCTACCTTAGAAGTGCAGCCAGAATGTTCCTTAGACCTCCCATACTTTGAACATGTTTTAATGAAGGACATCGTGTTTGGAAACATAGAGGGTCAGCGAAAAGGCAGAAGACCCTCAGCAAGATAGATTGGCACAGTGGCTGTAACAATGGGCTCAAACATAGCAATGATTGCTAGGATGGTACAAGACCAGATAGTGTTTCCTTGTTTTCCATAAGACTTCTGTGAGTTAGAACTGACTAGACAGTGACTTGGTAGGATAAGCACTGGATGTGAACCAAAAGGTGGGTGGGTTGAGCCCACCAGCCACTCTGCTGATGGAGATGAGACTCTGTGCTCCTGCAAAGATTTATAGTCTTGACTCAGGGTTGCTATGAGTCAGAATCAATCTAACACTTTACAATAATAGATGGTACCTAATAACAACAGGAACCTAGGGTGAGCCCTGGTGGCATAGTGGTTAAGAACTAAGTGACTAACTGAAAGGTCATTGGTTCAAACCCATGAGCCACTTCATGGGCGAAAGATGGGGCAATTGCTTCCATCAAGATTACAGCTTGAAAACCCCTATAGGGAATCCCTATTATCTAAATACCAATAAGTTAGGGTTTGGAAAAACAGGAAGGATACCCACATACTGAGACTTAGTAAAATATAGGTAGGGGATGAGGTAAGAGAATAGCATTGTGCAAGCCATAAGGAATTTGGATTTTATTCTGCAGACAAGCAATGTAAGTGGCTACGAGTAGTTGGGCTTCTAACCTCATGGTCAGCAGTTTGAAACTACCAGCTGTTCTGAGGGAGAAAGATGAGGCTTTTTGCTCCAGTAAAGATTTATAGCCTCGGAAACCCTATGCAGGGTCACTATGAGTCGGAACTGACTCCACAGCACACCACCACAGTGGTAACTGCTGCTTGTGTTTGTTAGGTGCCTGTTTGCTGTGTTTGACTCATCGCAACCCTAGAAGACAGAGTAGAACTACCCCATAGAGTTTCCTAGGTTGTAAATCTTCACCAGAGCAGATTACCAAATCTTTTCTCCTGTGGTCTAGTAGCTTCCTAATGCTGTATAAATTAAACATTTCCTTTTCTTCTCTTCTGTTGCTTTACAGGTTCTCTAAGTGCCCAATGTGACAACTCAGGACGTTGCAGCTGTAAGCCAGGTGTGACCGGAGACAGATGTGACCGATGCTTACCAGGCTTCCATATGCTCACTGATGCTGGGTGTACCAGAGACCAGAGACCCTTGTAAGCATTTGTGTGGGACTATTGCTGCTAACAGAGTCCTGGTGTGGCACTATATGATAAGGGCTTGACCTCAAGGTCGGTTTGAACCACAGAGTTGGCAGTTCAATCTCACCAGCCACTCCTTGGAAACACTATACAGCGTAGCTATGAGTCGGAAATGACTGAGTGGCTCTTAGCAATAGCAACAACTGCTGCTAATAATGCTGATAGTGATAAATATGTTGGTTATCGGTCTAGCACAAAACCATTGTACCATGAAGTCCCCTCCGGAGAAGACAAATAGAAAGCATTCCATGCACAAGCTGAGGGTAAGAGATTTGGGACAATGGTAACTGGCTGGAAGATGGCTTCCCTATGAAAAGTGGGCACAAGGAAGGAGATTGTTTTGCTGGTAGCCTTCTAGCTAAGGGTGTTATTGCCAAGCTCCTCCTTTTCTAAGCTGCCCCAATAACCCTGTTATGTTAAGAACCCTGCACCACAGTAAGCTTTTATCCATCTTCTCACTTACTCTCATGCCCCATTCAACATTTTCTGAGCATCTGCTCTGTTAACCATATTTTAACCATGACTTTCCTTGGTGAAAAGTTATGAGCATCATTTACCCTATAGCCTCCGCTCCCCGCCTCTCTGTGACCTGCCTCCAGTCTACATTATCAGCAGCATCTCACACTCTTCCTCGTCCTAGGAGCCAGCCTGCTGCCAAACTGCCAGTGCACCTTATTGTCTCAAACCTATCCTCACCACTGCTCCTTACCATTGAATTGATTCTGACTTACTGTGACGCTTTAGAATCGACTAGCATGGTAGCAGCAGCTACCTCATCTTTCGTCTATGGAGCCACTGATGGGTTCAGATTACAAACCTTTCAGTTAGCATTTGAGTGCTGAACCACTGCACACCAGAGCTTCTCATTCTCACCGGTGATGTTAGGGAAGTTCCTCAACCTCTTGTGACTTAAATTTCTTATCTTCAAAATGAGCACGTCATAATCCCAATTTTTTAGGAATATTGTGAGGATTAAATTAGTTAATCCACGTAATAGTGTTTGCATACAATTAAGTGTCACTAAACATAAATTGTTACTAGTGATAACATATTTATCACAGTTTCTCCTTAGGAGAAAGACCTGGCGATTCCCTCCCATAAAGATTATAGCCCAGAAACTCCTACAGAGCAGTTGTGCTCCATCACATTGGGTCTCTATGAATCGAAAATTGACTCAGTGGCACCTAACAGCTGTCTTCCCTGAGCCCTTGTAGATAGGGACCAGTCTCCCTTTGCAAACTATGAAGTTAGGTCTTATCTCTGCTCTTCTCTCAACCCTCTATTCACTCTCCTTCCAGTCAGAATGAGATGCAAATTTCTCAAGGCTGGTAAGGCCCTGAGAGAGTCCCCTGTCCTCTCCAGCCCTCGCCCAATCTCCCACTCCCTTCTTCAAAGGAGCCAAGTATCTCTTTGGCCCGGCCTAGAGCACACTTTCTTCTCACAGTTCAATGCAGACATTCCCATGACTTTATCCCCACTCTATCCACCTTCTCACAGAGGCCTTTCCTGAGCAGCCCCACAAGTCCAAATCCTTACTCTGTTGTTTTCCTTCAAACCTCTTGCTTTTCTATATATTTGTTTTTCTGTTTCTCCCACGAGAGTATAAGTCTCAAGTCAGCTTTGTCTTTTTCGTTGCTATATCCCCAATGCCTGGAACAGCAAGAGGCACATGGAGGAGGGTGAACCAGCTTGGCTAAGCTGGCTTTTGCTTCATCCACATTGCTTGTTCACGTATCTGCCATTGCTGCACGGCTTCTAGAGAGCCGAGGCTGTTTCCGATTGCACTTAGCTTAGCACCCAGTGGATACTGAATACATGTTGGTTGAATGGTCCAGAAGAGTAGTGTACAGGAACTACGCCAGGAAGAAGGCTATGGGAATTCAAAGGTGAGGACTGGGGAGGAATTCTGGCCGGAAGCCTGGCGGGACTTGGCATCTTACTGGATGTGAAATGTGAGGGAGAGGGAGGAGTCAAGAGTGCCTGTAGCTGGGTGGGATTTGGGTGGGGTCATAGAGCAGTAAGAGGAGGATTTGTTTGTAGAAAAAGCTTGGTTTTAGACCCATGAGATAGATATACAGGATTGTGTGCTGAAACAAATGACAGAGACTTGTACTGTTCAAAGCATTGGTCTGCATACGACAAGGAGATTGTATAGAATCTGGTTCCTTCATTGAGAAAGTTTTGCTACAAAAAAAGTCAACTAAACTCAGTAATTCCACTCCTATACACACACACACACATATATATATCCAAGAGAAACAAAAACATAGAACCTCACCAAAACACATACATAAATGTTTGTGTTGTTGTGTGCTGTTTGAGTCAGCTTCAACTCACAGCAACGTGTAAAGGGTTTCCTATTGTCAGTCTTTATGAAGCAGAAAGCCTCATCTGTCTCCCTTGGAGCAGCTGGTGGTTTCAAACTGCTGACTTTGTAGTTAGCAGCTCAACATGAAACCTACTATGCTACTAGGGCTCCTTAAAATATTCATGTTGTTGTTGTTGTTGTTAAGTGCCATAGAGTCGGTTCTGACCCATAGCAACCCTGTGTAGGGTTTCTGAGGAGCAGGTGGTGAGCTTGAACCTCCGACCTTGCAGTTCAAATGGCTTTGCAGTCTGGCGCATTAACCCACAGCGCCACACCAGGACTCCAAATATTCATAGTAATTATTAAATAATAATGTTGTTAAGTGTTGTTGAGTCGGTTCTGACTCATAATAACCCTGTGTAAGGTTTCTGAGGAGCATTTAGCGAGGTTGAACACCCAACCTTGTGGTTCAAACTAACCTTTCGGTTCAGTGCTTATCCTGCAGAGCCACACCAGGACTCCATTAAATAATAATAAAAATATCCTAAAACATAGAACTAACATAGAACTCCACCAACTGATGCATGGATAACCAAAATATGATATATTCATAAAACGGAATGTTATTCAGCCATAAAGGTGAAATACTGATAGATGCTATATTGTGGATGAACCTCAACAAATTATGCTAAATTAAAGAAGACAGACACAAAGTCACATGTCATATAATTCTACTCATATGAACTGTCCGGAATAGCCAAATTTATAGAGGCAGAAAGTACATCAATGGCTGCCTAGAGTGGAGAAGTTGTGGGGACAGGATTTATTTCTGAGATGATGAGAATGTTCTAAAATTGATTATAGTGATGATTATACTATGAATCTGCAAATACACTAAAACCCAGTGAATATAGTTAAGTGCCATCGAGTAGGTTCTGACTCATAGCAACCCTGTATAGGGTTTTGGAGGAGCAGCTGGTGGGTTTGAACCATCAACCTTGTGGTTAGCAATCCAGTGTTTTCCTTACAGTACCACACCAGGACTCAAAAAACCATTGAATAGTACATTTCAAATGGGTGGAGCGCACAGTATGCTAAGTATCTCATGAAAAGTATTTGAAAAAAAGATCTAAATGAAATAAACAAGTAGATGGGATCAATCATGATAAAAGTAGTCATCATTTAATTAAACAGTAGAGAAACAGATGATATATATATATTTTTAAATGTCAGCTGAACCAGCTTACTAAATTAATCTCAACAGTTTAGTGAGGAACTGGCTTCTCCAATGTGGCACAAACTCTTCCTGTCCGTGGGGGTGGACTGGGCCAGCCTGCAGACCACACTTTAACTTGCACTGGCATAGACAGTTTAGTGCATGGTGGATCCAAGAGAAATCAGTGTGGGCCAGGAAAGCTAGAAAGACGTCAATGAAAAGGGAAGACTGGCTCTGTTGTGTGACATTTGTGCATGAGCAGTTCATCTTTATATATCTTTATGTGCAGAGTATTTGTAAATACTTCCCTAATTTCTTCTCTTTTTTTCTTTTCCAGAGACTCCAAGTGTGACTGTGACCCAGCTGGCATCACGGGACCCTGTGACAATGGCCGTTGTGTCTGTAAACCAGCAGTCATGGGAGAACGCTGTGACAGGTCTGTGTGGCGCATGACCCTGTCAGCATACGTCATTCCTCTGAATAGAATTGTGGATGAGTACCTTGTAATGTTGACGGTCTTCTTACTGCCTTGTATCTTCAAAAACTTTTGTTGTTAAGGGCTACTTGGCCTACTTGTTAACTCTGTATAGGATTTCCAAGGCTGTAAATTGTTGTGGGAGCAGAAAGCCTCATCTTTCTCCCACATCCTCAAAAACTAGGTTTTAAAAAAGATACTGTAGAACCCCCAAATCTAATTCTGCTCTGGACCCCCTTCCTGTGTTTTTGCTGTGTCAGGGCCTCAGCGCTGCCCTTTGCCAGCTGGTTTGTAATCCCAGAATACAAAATGGGATGTAATAATGAGATCACATGACTCAGACTGGTCCCAGGAGAGGACTGGCCTAATTAATCATGCTGAGAAAATCCTTGTTAGAAGGGATATCAGAATGTTATATATATATGTTATATATATGGCCATATATAACAATCATGTGCAAAAAAGGAACCACCCTAGGGTTGGGATGACGGTTACATGCACACACACGAATGGGGGGACCAGGTAAGAGCTTCTGGGCTTCACGCCATGTTGGGGCAGGTGGAGCCTTGAGGAGAGATCCACCCTCATTTGCTGCTTCAGGACATTTCTTAAGTATGAGCTGTGCTCAGCCTCAAAACTGCACCTTGTGAGCAGAGGGTGTGAAGTTGGCCCCAGAGATACGGCCTCCTCATGTCCTTAAAGGAAAGAAAGTAGTTCTTTGGCACCTTGCCAATCACTTATACTTGGGCAAAGGAAATACCAGATATGTTCCTCACTTGTGTTTTCAGGAAGTTTTTTGCTGAGGTGAGGATTGTTGTTGTTTGTTGTTGTTGAGTACTGTTGAGTTGGTTCCAACTCACAGCAAGGATAGGGGAAAAGAGCTCATTCTTGTGTTTAAAAAAAAAGAATTACCTTTTGGATTTTTACTTCAAAATATAACACAGAAATAGAGAACCACACAAAACCAATGTTATCAGCTCTGCCAGTGATGAATGCTTTCGTGTTGTGCCGTCTATTTGATTCCAACTCATGACATTCCTATATGGCAGAATAGAAGACCACCCCTTAGGGTTTCTAAGACTTTATGGGAAGAGATGCCAGATCTTTCCTTTTGTGGGTGGTTGGTGGGGTTTGAATCTCTGATCTTTGGTTTTGTCACCAGGGCTCCTTAGTGAAAATAAATGAAAATCCAACTAAATTCACTGCCATCAAGTCAACTCTGACCCTACAGGACAGAGGTGTTGTTGTTGAGTGCTGTTGAGTTGGTTCCAACTCACAGTGATCCTGTATAGGGTTTCCAAGGACCTTGCGGTTCAAACCGACCTTGAGGTTGAGTGCTTATCCTGTGGCACCACACCAGGACTTCATAGAATTGCTCCCAAAGTATTTCCAAGGTTGTAAAGTAAAACTTTACAGAGGACGGAGTGGTGGGTGGGTTTGAAAGACCATGCTGCTTAGGAACTGGGCTACCAGGACTCTATGCGAAAAGCAATAGATCTTGGCAAAAAATTGTCCCAGTAGTCCTTCATCTACCTCATCCCAGTTATAACCCCTTCCTCTTTCTTAGAAGTAACCATTATCCTGTTTTTTACAGTAATCACTTCCTAGCTTATCTTTATAGTTTGTTACCTGAGCATGTAGCCCAAAGTACTATTGTTTAGTTTTGCCAGGCTCCCTCCCGTTTTCCTGTCTCCCCTCCCTCTCCATCGCTCCCTTTCTTGTCTACAAGTGTCCTCTCCATTGGGACCATAGCAATGTTTTTGTTCTTCACTCTACAGATACAAAAGAGTGCTTGCTTATTTAGAACTGTTCCTTGGCCACACTTACTGACTGTTTAATCTTGAGCAAATTTCTTAACCCCTAAATCTCCTTATCTGACAAAATTAGCAACAGCAATTTTCATCCAATCTGCACACATCAGGCTGCCATGAGTCAGAATTTACTGGACAGAAACTATCACAGACAAATGAAAGCGTATACAGAACATCATAAGTGCTACATAAGTAATAGTTGAAACTATCATTATTTCATGCAAAGGGTACAGTTAACTTGAAAAAAGAAAGAACCAATACTCCCCAACTCACCCCCTCCCCGGCACCTCCCCAGACACACACGCTCTCTCTGTGGCCCCCCTTCCCCCCTTCTAAAAGTTGAATATAGTAAATCCCTGGGATACCAACATCTGCTTTACATCCAACTTAATGACAACTCCTACTTGCCCTTTAATGTTATGTAAATGTTCTGTCACTTTGAAACAATTCGCCCAGCCCCTACTCAAAACAAATTGCTCATCATAATCATCTTCACTTTCTGCATATGCAGCTTTTAAATCATTGAAAAGGCTACAAGACTTCACTTGCATTGAAATAAGGCTAAGGAGCTCTGGTAGTGTAGTGGTTACTAGTTGGGCTGCTAACCTCAAGGTCAGCAGTTTGAAACTACCAGCTATTCCAAAGGAGAAAGATGAGGCTTTCTGCTCTTGTAAAGATTTACAGCCTCGGAAACCCTGTACAGGGTCGCTGTAAGTCGGAACCGACTCCACAGCACACCACCACCCCAAACTGGGCTCACCCCTTCTGAGGGGCTGCTGGGAGCAGAGGCAGAGTATCTGCTTCTACGAGTCTACCCCTTTCCAGCCTGTAGCCATCTTTCTTTGTCATAGCCTTATCTGTGCTTTCCTGTGTGGGTTAGAGCCTAGGTACGAGGGTCAAGGATGATGATCAAGACCTAGAGGTCTTGAGAGAAGGTCAGCACATCTGAGTGGTCATTGAGGCTAGAGTGTTTGTCTTTCCTGACTCCACCTCCCTGTCTTGCCCCATTAAACACTTATTACAAGACAGGTCCAACCCTCTATCTCCTTCCCATCTGACCTCCATGCAATTCTCACTAGGTCCCATTCCAAAGATGAGTCAGTCCTCCCTGTCTTAAGACCAGAAAGACAAATATTACTCCTCACCAATGGGAGAAGGAGTGAATGTTGCTCATATGCCTTCATTTGGGAGGTTGTGATTTTCTATCAGAAGTCTATGAGTGGGATGGTATTTGAAAGTTGGTATTTTCCTCCTCTGGGAATTAATAGGGTCTGGTGGGAAGGAGGAATCCCTGGGTGTTGCAAACAGCTAACACACTCAGCTGCTAATCAAAAGGTCCAAGATTCAAATCTACCCAGAGCTACCTTGAAAGAAAGGCTTGATGATCTACTTCAGATAAATCAGCCACTGAAACCCCCTATGGAGCAGTTCTACTCTGACACACAAGGGGCCACCAGGAGCCAGAGTTAACTTGATGGCAGCTATTTGGTTTTGGATGAGAGAGAAAAGAGAAAGAGGCTGAATCAATAGACAGCTTCTGTATATGGTGGGAGAAGTAACCTAGAATACCATTCTGATTTCTGAAACACTCTTGCAGATGTCGACCAGGCTCCTATCATCTGGATGCGGGAAATCCTGAGGGCTGCACCCAGTGTTTCTGCTATGGGCATTCAGCCAACTGCCATAGCTCTGCAGATTACAGTGTCTACACCATCACCTCTGTCTTCCATCAAGGTGAGGGGCTCCGTTCTCACAGGGCTTTGTGCTTACAGACAACCTCTGTCCCATCTACACGCTGGGATTCTCTTGTCATCTTTATCAACTTTCTTAGAGCCTTTAATGTATTTTATTTTGTCAGGGTGATAAGTTACACCCTAGTATTTTGAAAAAGTTATAGCTGAACTGTTTACTTCCACCAAAGTATGGCCACCTGAAAAGATACCACATTTTCATCTCCCTATTTCAAAACCACAAAAGAATTCTCTATTTGGATTGGGAATCTGTGTGAGTTGTCCTGAAGTTCATATTTACTAATAACTGCTTTCATAGCCATTAAATGAGGTAATTTATGGGAGATTAGTTGGCAAGCTACAAAGCACTATAAAAACACTGGGAATTTATATGATTTTAAACTCTAAATCTGAGTTTCTCTTTGAACATACTGAGACCCTCTCACTTCACTAAGGTCAGACCCAGCTTATATAAGTACAATAAAAATGTAAATTGTAGGCAGATGAAAAGGTACTCTTTTGTCTCAAGAGTCAGACTCAAAGATGAGCCAGCAAAGCAGGCTGGTGGGAGTAGAAATGAGACCCAGGTGGAGAGGTACCGACGGAATTGTGAGGATTGCTACATGAGTGTGGAAATAGTAAGAAAGCCTCACTTGCCATTTACTGCTTAGATGTTTGACCATCAAGCCCTGCTTTGTTTGAGTATTTTCCCTGAGTGTACAGTGGTTTAATTTGTGTTCCAGATGTTGATGGCTGGAAGGCTGCTCAAAGAAACGGATCTCCTGCAAAGCTGCACTGGTCCCAGCGCCATCGGGATGTGTTTAGTTCAGCCCGGCGATCAGACCCTGTCTATTTCGTGGCTCCAGGTATGTAAGGAATAACTTCCCCTGTAGAACACAACTTATAAGACAAGGAAATCAGGATAGAAAAATAGAGTTAGAGAATGTGAAAACTGTATCACTTAGTGGTCAAGGAATGTCTCACTAGAAGATATCTGGGACTGAAAATGCAGTTTGATGACACCACTGAGGCATAGCACAATAGAACAGAACTGGGTGTTGTGGGTCAGACTCTGCCCTATTTTCATCAAACAGGGAGTTTCTGGACTTCCCACCAAGAATGCTCAGTGGAAATTAAGAATTATGGACAAATTTATAGATTTACTTGGAAGCAGATAGAACAATTAAAGTTAAGAAATTTCTTAAAAGTTTAAATACCCACAATTAAAAAAAAAAAAATCAGTCAATTTTATGCACCTAGAAAATTTTTGGCTAGAATTCTAATAACTGGTTCATTCCTCAACTAATATATGGTTATTGGGCAAGTTGTTCTCTGAGCATCTCTAAACTTCTGTTCTCTCATCTGTAAAATGAGAAAAATGATGCTTTTCTCTGAGACTTACTGCCATCAAATGTGATATTTATGAAGGCATTTAGTAAATTATGAAAACCTAGGGTGTGGCATGGAGTCCTGGTGTGGTGCTGTGGGTTAATGCACTGGACTGAAAAGTTGGTTTGAACCAAAAGGTCAGTGGTTTGAATGACAGGTCAGTGGTTCAAGCTCATCACGAACCCTATACAGCGTCGCTATGGGTTGGAACAGACTCAGTGGCACTTAACAACAACAAATGGTGTGGCGCTATAGGATAAGCACTCAACAACAAGGTCTATTTGAACTGCAAGGTTGGCAGTTCAAACTCACCAGCCGCTCCTCTAGAACCATATATAGGGTTGCAATGAATCGCGACTGACTCGACGGCACTTAACAACAACATAAAGCAAATGGCGCTACTGTTGATATGCCTGGGAAAATTACATATCACTCTCATAAGAGCCATGCTAAGAGGTGGTGGTACTGGTTTGCCATCAAATGAGTTCTGACTCATAGCAGCCCTATATAGAGTTTCCAAGGCTATAAATCTTTATGTGAGCAGAAAGCCTCATCTTTCTCCTGTGGAACAGCTGGTGGATTCAAACTACTGACCTTGTGGCTAGCAGCCCAAAGTGTAAACCCACTATACCACCAGAGCGCTTTCGCGTAATAGGTAGAGTTGCCTAATTATAAGGTCTTTTTAGTGTTTTAGTAACTAACCTTTCCTCATAGTCACTAATGGATAGCCATTCCAGTGTTATGAATTGAACTTTCTGGTAGGATAGTTTGAGGTAAGATGGTGGTACATATATAGTAGGAGTCCAATAGAAAATGTCAACACTAACGCATGCTTGCTCAATATTTGCATTTCTAGTTTCACAATTGATTTTAATCTTTCGCAATCCTGTTTTACAGCCAAATTTCTTGGGAATCAACAGGTGAGCTATGGGCAAAGCTTGTCCTTTGACTACCGTGTGGACAGAGGAGGCAGGCACCCATCTGCCCATGATGTGATCTTGGAAGGTGCTGGTCTACGGATTACAGCTCCCTTGATGCCACTTGGCAAGACTCTGCCTTGTGGGATCACCAAGACTTACGTGTTCAGGTAAAGAGAGGCTGTGGGTGGGTGTAATAGAGCTAACTGGGATCAAGATCCAGGTCCTTTGTGCATTCATTCAATCATCATTCACTTAGTCATTCAATAAGCATTTGTTGATCACTTTGTACATGCTATGTGCTGCGTTATACCCCAGAACAGGACATGATTCTTGTCCTCAAGCAGCTTACAGGCTAATGAGAACCAAGGACAATTGTGACTGTAGTGCAATACGTCAAGAGGCAGTGGGTAGTAAACCCCTCTCTCTCTGCTTACTTCTCTTTCCTTTTATAGCTCAGAGGAGATTGACTCAAGATACAACCTTATCCTCTAGATTTTATCTGACCTCATTTAAATCAGAGAAATAAGGAGTTACCACATATAGGATAATTACATCACATCAGAGCTTATCACATCAAATTACATTATGGGGGGAAGTGATTACACTAGCTCTCAATCACTGAGAATCTTGGCCCAACCCAAGTTGGCCTAAGACCTTCACTATGACAGCTTCCAGGTTCCTCCAGTATATTAGCCTTTTCAGATGCCTAGAGAAAGTTGGTCACCTCTTGTGTGTTTCTGTGGCATTCTATAATACATTTGCTTTAGTGTTCACTGCACTCTTGTAATTATTTCTTTACCCACCTGACTTCTCTACTAAACTCTGATCTACTCACACTACTTAACTCTGTATCCTCCAGCCTAACATTGTATCTGTGACAAAGCAGGTGTTTAGTAAACTTTTGTTTATTGTAAAGGGTAGGGTTATTCCTGGAAGAGAGATTTCAGTTAAAGGCAAGCATATTTAAAAAGAATGAAACAAGGGCTGCTGATATGATAAAGTGAGGCACAATGATGACAGAGAAATACTGTATGTGGGTAAAGGAATTCGGGTGGCACAGTGGTTAAGTGCTCAGATGCTAACCAAAAGGTCAGCAATTCTAATCCACCAGGTGCTCTGAAGGAGAAGGATGTGGCAATCTGCTTCTATAAAGATTACAGAAACCCTACAGGGTAGTTCTACTCTGCATTATAGGGCCACTATGAGTTGGAATTGACTTATTGGCAGTGGGTCCGCAATTGGTGGGTTATATGTAGACAATGTAGAAGATGTTTTATTGTGAATTATGTGATAGTTTACATGGGAGAACACTAGTTTACATTCATCCTATTGTATATCGTTTCATTGTCATGGTTACGATCCCCTCCCTGCATCATCAACCAACCAAAGGGTAATACCCTGCAAGCCTGTCCCTGAGTCTTCAGCACACAGCCTCTCTCCCTCGCTGGGTCTAAAGTCCCCAGCTGCTCCATTTCTCCACGTCATCATATCTGCCTCCATCTCAGGCATCACTGCTTCCCTGGGTAGAGTCCCGCTCTCTGCTCTTCACCCTTAATGGTCCTAGGGACCTCCGCTCCTAGACTGAAAAGTTAATCACTCCCCTCCTTGCTGCAGAACGTCTACCTTTACATTTCCAACCCTCACAATCAGTCCTGATAACAATTACTCAGTATTGTATCACAAGAGACCTATCCGCATTTCCTTTCATCAGCCTTGCCCAGACAGATTGGGTATAACTCAGTGGAGATTCTACCTTCCTCCACGTCCTCTGGATCTAGGTTCCTCTTGAAAGCTTGTAAGCCAGTCACTTCTTGCCTTTGTAGCCTCCCCCCCCCCCCCCCCTTTTTGGGTAGCCACTGAAACTGACACTTTTTGTTTTTTATAGTAAAACAATATACAACAACACAGTTGCCAATCCAACAATTTCAACATGTATAATTCAGTGACCTTTGTTACATTTGACATGTTGTGGAGCCACCACTATCCTTTTCCCAGTGATTCCACTTCTAGTGAAAGAAACTCAGCGCCGCCTAAGCAATGACTTACCCTCTCCTCATCCCACCCACCCCTAGTAACCACTAAAACCAAGCTTTAGTCTCAGTATATTTGCATAGGAAACTACGTTTTGAAAAGAGTAAATGAAATGTGTTCACATAACAGACAAATTATTTAAACAGTAAAACCAAAAACTGAATGACAGCTCTTGAGGATCAGAACCACTTGAACTCAAGAGTGTTTTAAATGCAGGCAGTACCTACGTCATGAATGAGATCCATTT
>NW_006408721.1:2658193-2658712 GCF_000296735.1 Chrysochloris asiatica | reverse complement strand
GGAATCAACTTGATGGCAATTAACAACAAGAATAGAAGTGGTCTATGATGAGCTGGACAGCATGACTCCAGGTGACATGGCCCTTTGCACTAAACTTTCCCCACTGGAAAACTGCCCTGTAGAGCTTGGCCTCTCATGAGTTCAAAATATGTGCCCATGAGGAGTTGTCTCCTAGTCACCTAGACTGCAAAGGGGTTTATCTATTCTCAGACATCATTTGTATCAGACAGGGATGTGATGAAAGTCAGATTTTTAAAGCTTTTATCTTTAAATTACACAGATTAAATGAACATCCAAGCAGTCACTGGAGCCCCCAGCTGAGTTATTTTGAGTATCGAAGGCTACTGCGGAACCTCACAGCCCTCAGGATCCGAGCGACATATGGAGAATACAGTACGTCACAAGGAAAAGTGATATTCCTTCCCTTAAGTTTAGTTTAATCTGTTTCAGGTCTCAATTAAGGTAGTGACAGTGTCCAAACAAGTAAATATACTACTTGATGGTTTTTTGGTGTTTTTT
>NW_006408721.1:2647832-2656946 GCF_000296735.1 Chrysochloris asiatica | reverse complement strand
TTTTTATGATAGTAGTCTAATGCAATATTTGTCCTTTTGTGATTAACTAATTTCCCTCAGTGTAATGTCCTCCAGGTTCATTCGCGTTATGAGGTGTTTTGCAGATTCATCATTACTTTTCAATGTTGCATAGTATTCCATTGTGTATAGATACCACAGTTTTTTATATCCATTCTTCCATTGATGGGCATTTAGGCTGATTCATCTTTTTGTTATTGCAAATAGCCCTGAGATAAACATTGATTTGCATATATCTACTCGTGTTCTAACTCTTATTTCTTATGGATATATACCAAGTAGAGGGATTGCTGAGCCATACGGTATTTCTATTTCCAGTTTACTGAGGAAGCGCCATACTGTTTTCCACGGGTTAAACCATTTTACAGTCCCACCAGCAATGTAGGAGGGTCCCAGTCTCTCCACAACCTTACCACCATTTGTTGTTTTCTGTTTTTTTTAACTTTGCTATTAATGCTGGGGTGAGATGATATCTCATTGTAGAGATTTTCATCTCTAGTGGCTAATGATCACGAACATTTCTTCATATGTTTGTCGGCTGCCAGAATGAGTTCCTTGGTGAAGTGTCTGTTCATGTCCTCTGTCCATTTTTTAATTGGGTTGTTTGTTTTTCTTGTCGTGGTGTTATAGTTTTCTATAGATTTTAGAGATTAGTCCCTTGTCTGGCATGTTGCTTACAAAAATTTTTTTCTCAGTCTGTAGGATTTCTTTTGGCAAAATCTTCTGATGTACATTAAGTGTCTAATTTTTAGGAAGTCCCAGTCATCTATTTTGTTTTCTACTGTTTGTATGTTTTTAGCTATGTTTGACAGTGTATTTACAAGCTATGGACAACATTGTGACGTATGAGTATTCCAGAACACTTAATTGTGCTCATGAGGAATCTGTACCTGGACCAAGAGGCAGTGGTCCAAACAGAACATGGGAACACTAAATGGTTTAAAAATTAAAAAGGTGTATGACAGGGTTGTATTCTTTCACCATACGTATTCAACCTGTTTGCTGAGCAAATAATCTGAGAAACTGGGTTATATGAAGAAAAATGTGGCATCAGGATTGGAGGAAGACTCATTAACAACCTGTGATATGCAGATAATACAACCTTGCTTGCTGAAAGTGAAGAAGACTTAAAACATTTACTGATGAAGATCAAAGAACACAGCCTTCAGTATGGATTACACCTCAGTGTAAAGAAAACAAAAATCCTTACCACTGGACCAATAAACAACATTCTTATCAATGGAGAAAAGATTGAAGTTGTCAAGGACTTCATTCTTCTTGGATCAACTATCAATACTCATGGAAGCAGCAGTCAAGAAATCACATGACATACTGCATGAGGCAAATCTGCTGGACAAGAACTTTTTGAAGTGTTGAAGAGCAAAGATGTCAGCTTGAGGACTAAGGTGCACCTGACCCAAGCCATTGTATTTTCAATAACTTCCTATGCATGCAAAAGCTGGAATAAGGAAGACCGTAGAAGAATTGATGCTTTTGAGTTACGGTGTTGGAGGAGAATACTGAAAGTGCCATGGGCTGCCAAAAGAACCAATAGATCCGTTTTGGAAGAAGTGCAGCCAGAATACTCCTTGGAGGCCAAGATGGCCAAACTTTGTCTCTCATACTTTGGACATATTGTCAGGAGGGACCAGTCGCTAGAGAAGGATATCATGTTTGGTAAGGTGGAGGGTCAGAGAAAAAGAGGAAGTCCCCCAACTAGATGGATTGGCCAAGTGGCAGCATCGATGGACTCAAGCATGGCAATGGTAGTGCGGTTGGTTGGCCCAGGATCGGGCAGTGTTTCATTCTGCTGTGCATCAGGTCACTATGGATCGGTATCGACTCGATGGCACTTAACAACAATAACATAGATTGTTTTGTGTAGTGCTGACATTTTCACAATGTTAAGTTTTCTTATCCATATGCATGGTATATTCTTCTATTTTTGTAAATCTCTTTTGTTTTCTTGTAGTAGTGTTTTGTAGTTTTCTTTGTATGGGTCTCTTGTTTCTCTGGTTAGATTTATTCCTAAGTATTTCATCTATTGAGTGGCTACTGTAAATGGTATTGTTTTCCTGGTTTTCTTTTAAGAGTCGTCTTTATTAATGTAAAGGAATCCAACTGATTTTTAAATATTTGTCTTATTCCCTGCTACTCTGCTGAATCTTTCAATGAGTTCCACTAATTTTTTGTTACTGAGTCTTTGGGATTTTCTATGTATAGGGTCATATATACAGTATCTGTAAATAGAGTTTTGCTTCTTCTTTACCAATTTGGATGCCTTTAATTTTTCTTTCTTGCCTTATATCTCTGGTGCTAAGACATCTAGCACCATCCTGAATAGGAGTAGTGATAAAGGGCATCCTTGTCTGGTTTTTGTTCACCATTGAGAGTAATGTCGACTGTTGAATTTATATATGATCTTACTTATGTTGAGGAATTTCTCTTCTATTCCTATTTTGTTGAGTGTTTTATCAGGAATGGATGTTGAATTTTGTCAAAGGCCTTGTCTGTTTCAGTTGGTGTGTCTTGTAGTTCTTCCCTTTGTTGTGTGGATTACGTTGATAGTCTAATATTAAATCATCCTTGCATCCCTGGTATGAATCCCACTTGGCCATGATGTTTTATTTAGTTAGTTTTTTGATATGTTGTTTAATTCTATTTGTTAGGATTTTGTTGAGAATTTTTGCTTCTATGTTCATGAGGGATATTGATCTGTAATTTTCTTTTTTAGATGTCATTGCTTGTTTTTGGTATGAGGATTGTGCTCACTTCATAAAATGCATTCTGGAGTTTCCTCCTCTTCTGTGTTCTGGAAGACTTTGAGTAGAATTGGAGTTGGCTCTTTTATAAATATTTGTTACACACTTGGTAGTTTTGATTTAGAGTATCTGACCTAGTCTAAATTTTTACATTTTTAAAGAAATTTAAAAAGAATGATTAGCTAAAAAGAGATCAACACCAATGACGAATGAATGATGCTACCTTGCTAAAAATTCAAAGGAACTTAGGTTAAAACTGATTATTTGAAGAAGATGATCTACAGCATGGTCAGGTTTCCTTAGGTAGGATGTGGCATTTACAACACAGCTCTATTTATTCCTCAGTAACTTACCTTTTATGATTATACATGGTTCTACCATGTTCAGGCATCTTTGTGTATTCTGTCAATTCCTCTTTTTTTTTTTTTTTTTTTTTTTCTTATTAATCTTATGGTAGTTGGAATTAGAGAACTTTAGTTTTTTTTGTTGTTAAGTGCTTTTGAGTCAGTTTGGACTCATAGTGACTCTGTATAGGGTTTCCTAGGAGCAGCTGGTGGGTTTGAACTGCCAACCTTGTGGTTAACAATCCAGTGCTGATCCTATTAGAAATGCCTTAAACTTTTTAGTCTCATGTAAAAAGCAAGTGTGGCTGGTAGGAGTGTCATTTCCATGTCACTGTTGGAGAGACAAAAGCAGGAAGTAGAAAATATGTTTGCTAGCAGTTTGTTAGGACTCCTGGTGTGCAGTAGGATCAGCACTGGACTGCGAACTACAAGGTGGGCAGTTCAAGTCCACCAGCTGTTCCTTGGAAACCCTATACAGGGTGGCTATGAGTCGGAATCAACTCGATAGCATTTAAGAACAGAACAAGAGTTTATTAAAATTTTGAGTCCCTGGGTGGTGCAAACAATGCTCTCAGCTGCTAAACCAAAGTTTGGAGGTTTGAGCCCACCCAGAGCACCTTAAAAGAAAGATCTGGCGGTCTCCTTCTGAAAAACCAGCCATTGAGAATCCTGTGGTGCATAGTTCTACTCTGACACACACGGGCATCCTAAGTTGGAATAGAGACTTGATGGCAACTAGGTGTTTGTGTGTTTTTTTAATTGAACCTTTACTATAAGCACATGCTTATTCATTGCAGCAATAATTTTCACAAAACCCTAAGATAGTAAAAATACCACATAAATACCACAAAAATCATCAGGGTATCAATTACAGATACCACTTTTAGCGCTCTTCTACAGTTGAAGAAATGGAGCTATGGAAAGGATTTGTGACTTGTCTAATTCACTCAGCCTATAAGGGGGAAGCCAGACTTTAAACAAATTGTCTTGACCCCAGAGGAGGTGTTCAGCCAAGATGCTGCAGTACACCTCACTGTGTTGCATGACAGATGAAGACTCCCTGTCTTTGGTACGAAGTTAAGAACAATAAAGTCCAAAGATGACCCTGACTTTAGACCTTCCCATGTGCCACTTCTAAGCTGTCCTCTATCACAGGTACTGGCTACATCGACAACGTAACCCTTGTCTCAGCCCGCCCCATCTCTGGAGCCCCAGCACCCTGGGTTGAACAATGCGTGTGTCCTGTCGGGTACAAGGGTCAGTTCTGCCAAGACTGTGCTTCTGGCTACAAAAGAGATTCCGCCAAGTTGGGGCCTTTTGGCACCTGTATCCCATGTAACTGCCAAGGAGGAGGAGCCTGTGATCCAGACACAGGTAAATGAAGAGACACCTGGCCCAGGTGGCTGGAAGTCTTCCCAGAAAGAGAGTCAGTGCCTGTGCTCATTTCAGAGATGGGAAAGGATGAAGTGGGGAAGATGGATGTGTGTTTTAGTACGCTCAATCCTTTTCATTATGGAAATGGCTCAAGGTTGTGAGAAAGGTGCTGGGTTTCAGGAAATGGCTGTCATGGTTCAGTGCTGGGGGGTGGGGGAGATTGGTGTCAGGTTGCAAGAATTGTTTGGAGAGATCAAAGGCAATGTCAGGGTCTAAATGAATGTGCCGACAAGTGGTGGGGGGCAGGGGAGCAGTGTGAAGTGATGGCTCTCAAAGGAAGTGTATGTGTGCTCAGCATGTAATAGGGAGGGTGGGGCTCAGGGTCATGGCCCAGGTGAATACCAGAGTTCAGATACTTTGCAAAAAGCTTCAGAAGAAAGACCTTGAGTTACTAAGCTCTAGCCCCACACATTCTCCATATGAAAGGAAATGTATGTTTTACTGTACTCATTTCTCTGCCCCTCCATTCTTCTTTTGCTTCCCAGGAGACTGTTATTCCGGAGACGAAAATCCTAACATTGAATGTGCCGACTGCCCCATTGGCTTCTACAATGATCCACATGACCCCCGCAGCTGTAAACCGTGCCCTTGTCGCAATGGGTTCAGCTGCTCGGTGATGCCCGAGACAGAGGAGGTGGTGTGCAATAACTGTCCCCTCGGGGTGACGGGTAAGGCCCAGGGCCTCTACTGGACCTACTTCTTCCTAGCCTGATGTCGTGAATTTGTGTCAATAGCTTCTACTTCAAGCAATTTCTAGGAAATTAACACTTAAAAAGTTGACCCCATATGTGTCAACTGTGCTCCATAAGGAATTTCAGTGACTGATGTTTTGGAAGTAGAGCACCAGACCTTTTGTTTGATGTGCCTCCCAGTATGCTTGATCCTCCACAATCTTTCTTGGTTTATAGCCAAGCACACTAACCATTTGTACCACACAGGGACTCCAGGAAATGACAATTACTTAAGGTGGATTTAAATGAACTCTTTCTAAAGAGAATTTTGTGATGCTCTAGAGGTAAAACAACTTGGAGCAAAGGCAGAGAAGGAAATATACAAAGCTGTTTTAGCAGGGTGTGTATTAACAGATCAAGAAAAGATTTCAGACCAGATACATGGTTTAGCTAAAATTTTAAGAAATAAATGAAGGTAAAGAAAGAAAACTTAGTGAACTCTTAAATCTCAGCCTCTCAGTGCTGTTCAGTATGAAGTCATTAATTCAACATCAGCACGGTTGAGAACATTGCTTTAAGTTCCATCACTGTGAGAATTTCTGACTTCCCCCAACCAGCTCCTTAACTGGGAGGACACTTCCTGCTGGTGTTGCTGTGGGATTTTTGTGGAGGCAGCAAGGGTGGGGGAAGCATGTCTCCCTGGCTGCTTTAGAGGCTTACTCACTACTCTGTTTCTCTGGGTCTGGTCTCGCTACCAGTGGATAATAACTTGGGCTTGGCCATTGGTTGATTCCCAGGTGCCCGCTGTGAGCTCTGTGCTGATGGCTACTTTGGGGACCCCTTTGGGGAACGTGGCCCAGTGAGGCCCTGTCAGCCCTGCCAATGCAATGACAATGTGGACTCCAGTGCTCCTGGAAACTGTGACCGGCTGACTGGCAGGTGTTTGAAATGCATCCATAACACAGCCGGCTTCCACTGTGACCAGTGCAAAGCTGGATACTTCGGGGATCCCTTGGCCCCCAACCCAGAGGACAAGTGTCGAGGTAGGACTGTATCCCAAGACAGAATATGTGTGTATGTGTACACATAAGCTTGCTAATCTGCATGGGCAACTGGAGCTGCTATGGTGATGTTATTTTGGCTTCTCTGGCCAACTGACCTGTGAACAGCCTGGACCTTTTGCCAGTCAAAGGCCTCTGACCAACCCTTTGTACAGGACTCTGGAAGGCAGAACTGGAGGAGTTCGAATGGGCTACAGCTGGAGCGTGGGAGCATGGCATGGTGGGGCTGGGGGAGTGGAAAGGTTAGGTTTACATTCTTAAGTGGAAGAACTAAAGGGACCAGCTCTAAGCTTTGTCCCAAGACCAACAAGCAGGGAAGCGGCTGCCAAACCTGTTGTGGGAGAGTCATAAATGACTGACTGGAGAAGAAGCCTGAACAAACTGAAGCAGGACGATAAAGTCGTTTAAGAGACCCTCTCAGGAAGTCAGTGTAATTGATGTATAGAAAGAAAACAGTCAAATGTTCTCCTGACCTGCCGGCTTCAAAGAGAGAGCTCTCAGGAAGCTTTCCTAAGGGCTGCTGCAGATCAAAGCTGGGTGTGCTGGCTGGTGCTCGGGCTCAGCTCTCCCTGCAAATTTTGTGGCAGGCTATATTCTAGAGGCAGGCTCCATCCTAGAGGAGCTGGCAGGCCGCAGAGACTCACCCCATAGTCACATTTCCATGCGGTCCCTGGAATCCAGCACCTGCAAAGCTTGCATATTATAATGTCCAGAGTAGCTCTGGGAACCCAGATTAGAGAACTCACACTCACACCAGAGACTGCCCCTCACTCCGGCCCCCACCCCATACCCTTTGCAATGCTTGAGAATCTCTATACCATCTGGAGCTTCTACCAAGGGACCAGGACCCTGTGCAGTTCCTAGGCTGAACCAGCCCTGACTCCAATCTGCCGGTCTTCTGTGAGGATGAGAAAACACCCATCATATAGCCGCACTGAATGCCAGCAATCCTGAATTCATGTCTGATTTTGAGCATACATATTGCATTATAGTGAATATGTCTATTAATCTCTCTGGGTTTGCATTTTTTCTTATGCATGAATACTATTCAACTGAAAATGGTTCCAGGTAAAATAAATTAAATGAGATAAAGTAGTATGAGGAAGTGTATTATAAACTCTGTAATTCTAACTATAAATGCGTTATCAATCGCCATTTTTACTGGCATTACACCATGCATTTCTTCAGTTGACTATCAGAGCTAGATGTTGTGGTTGTCATTCCCAGCTTCTGAGGGGCGCATATTGTAAGAAGGAAGACACACCAATATTGTAAGAAGGAAGCCACTAGCTACAGTACAGTTAGAAAAGTGATAACATTACTATGCAGCGAGTGTTTTGTGGGCACTAAAGATAGAGCAACACAGGGAATCATTGTAACTTCATCCACTCTCTTGTCCTCAGTACCTAAAATAGAGCCTGGTACGCTCTGGTAGCATAGTGGTTACAAATTGGGCTGCTAACCTCAAGGTCAGCAGTTCAAAACTACCAGCCATTCTGCCAGAGAAAGATGAGGCTTTCTGCTTCCATAAAGATTTACAGCCTCAGGAACCCTGAACAGGGTCACTATGTATGAGTGGGAACTGACTCCATGGCACATCACCACCACTGCCACATAGTAGGTGCTCAGTCAACTTGGTTGAATTAATGAAGGTGTCACTTCCTTGCTGTGTTTCCTACATCAGAGTCAGCATAACAGAAGGACAAGAGCATAGGTGTTAAGGTCAAATAAACACACATTCATGTTCTTCCTCACTCATTTACTTGCTGTGTGACTTTGGGCAAATTACTCAACCTCTCTGAGCTCACATTTTCCTCTGTGAAATGAGGAAGACGCGTACGTGTACAATATGTTTAGTGTCTGGCACATAATAGGATCAGAAGAAATATTATTTCCCTTGAGAGCAAACTTGTAGACGCTGTAGAACCTCTAAGCTGCTTAAAGTTTAACAAGAGGAAGAAATGACAGACTATTGTAACATGTCTTTATGCACACATACCAAACAAACTTAGGTGATTGATTCTTAAGACCTCTCTGTGTTAGGGATGTGCTTGGAGACCTAACCAAGAGGGGACTCCAACATAATGAATCGACAAGGGCAAACAAGATTCTTTGCTCTCTGTGAACTTCCTTTGATCTTTTTCATGCCTCCAGATTCTGGAGTTACCTTGTCGTGAACACTCTCTGACTGTCTGTCTGTCTCTGGTTCCTAGCTTGCAACTGCAACACCATGGGCTCGGAGCCTGTGGAGTGTCGAAGTGATGGTAGCTGTGTCTGCAAGCCAGGATTTGGAGGCGTCCACTGTGACCATGCAGCACTAACCAGCTGCCCAACTTGCTATAACCAAGTCAAGATTCAGGTACGCACACCCATCGGAGCCGCTTCTTACCAGCCTCTGCACCCTCTGTAGAACTTTAAAATCCCGAAGTGTACACTGGATGGTGTGTCACAGATGGAGGGGCCTTGCTTGTCTCCTGGGGTGGGGTGGTGGTAGTAGTTATTCATTTAATCACTGCTGTATGAAAAATCCCAACAACAGCATATAATAGTAATAATACTTCATGCATATATTCTCATATATGCTATTTCTAAAACCCCTTTTGTAGATATTAGCTATCTCAGTATCTAGTGCTGCTATAACACATGTGGGTGGCTTTGGGAAAAAAAAAAGAAAAAGTATAAAATTTCAAATCAGGGTTTTGTCTGTCTTCATTCCTAACTTGTCAGTAGCCCCAAGCATTCTTTGGTTCCTTGGTTGACTTCTGTCTTCTCCAATTTGTATACCCATTTCTGTGTCTCATCTGCTCCTTTTTTTTTTTTTTTT
>NW_006408721.1:2588752-2646769 GCF_000296735.1 Chrysochloris asiatica | reverse complement strand
TTGCTTGTTCTTGTAGTAACAGTCGGTCTGCCTATGTTGTTTTATATTTTTCCTGTAGGTCTTTCTTTCAAGAAGTATCTTCTGTTCTTCTAGCCTCTCCAGGTTGGTCTGCTTGTCCTTTCAAGTGGGAATTTCCCATCTCTGGAGATCTGGATGTGGTTCAGACTTCCACCTGTAGTCTTTTTAGGTATTCCAATCAGTTGTAGGCAGAAGATGGATTTACAAGCTTTCTATGGTGGTGCTTTTTTGCTATTCCTTTCTCTCCCCCTCCAGTGTCTATTTTATAATATAACTCATCTGTTCTTTTTATAAGTCATAGTGATTAGGTTTAGGACACTCCCTACACGGAAATGTTCTCATTAACATAGTAAAGAAAACCATGCTGTCAAATCGGATTATATCCACATTCAGGGATTAGGATTCCTAAAACTCAGCTGTCTCATTTGGTAGTCCAGAAAACCTTGTTAAATTGGCAGAAAAACTATTGATCCTCAGTTTTAGATGAGCAAAAAGAGCCTCAGAAAATTTGTAACACTTCCTACCCGTAACCTCTGACTCAGAGTTCAGAGGTCTTCCCCAG
Source organism: Chrysochloris asiatica (assembly GCF_000296735.1). Classification (NCBI taxonomy): domain Eukaryota; kingdom Metazoa; phylum Chordata; class Mammalia; order Afrosoricida; family Chrysochloridae; genus Chrysochloris; species Chrysochloris asiatica. Next base: position 2,646,189 of record NW_006408721.1, on the reverse strand, counting down.
ATCATCAATGTCACTTTGTAATTGGAGTTTTTTTCTGAAAGTTCTCCTTGTAAGAACTAAAGTGAGGCATGAAAATGTAAAAGATATGAGTAGGTGTCAAGGCTGTTCAAACGAGGAGGAATGGTCTTCCAATTCTAGAGAAAAATGAACTTGAGGTTGTTGTTATTATTTTATTGAATTGAGTGATGGAGGAGGAAATGCCCAAACAGAACCCCAGATGTAGAACAAACTCAGCCTGCTTTTAATATTTTTTTTCTATTTAATAAATCGTATATGTGCCACATACTTTTCTAAAACACTTTGCAATTATTGACTCGTTTAGTCCATGTAACAACTCTATGAGATAGTATCATTATTCCTATTTTATGAATGAAGTGACTTGCCCAAGGTCACATAGCTAGTGAGTAGTGTAGCCTAGAGCTAGGTTTCAAACTCAAGGAAGCCAAGCTCCAGAGTGTAAATTCACACCCACTATGCTTTCTGCTCCCGTAAAGATTTACAGCCTCAGAAACACTGTACAGGGTCACTATGAGTCGGAATCGACTCCACGGCACACAACCACCACCACCACCACCATGGCATGCCAAACAACTCTGAGCTCCCCGTCTCTTACCCTGAGTACCTGGTGTTGGACTGTGTTCTCTGCCATGTGTTCTGACTCTCTTTCCTGTGTGGTTTCAGCTGGACCAGTTTATGTATCAGCTCCAGGGTCTGGAGGCCCTGGTTTCAAAGGCTCAGGGTGGTGGAATAATACCCAACGCAGAGATGGAAGGCAAGATGCAGCAGGCTGAGGAGGCCCTCCAGGACATCCTGAGAGATGCTCAGATTTCAGAAGGTGATCAAGGCCAGCATCCATTCTGACAGGACAGGATTCATGGTCCTAGAAAGAACCATTGTGCAATCCCATGGTCTTCTGTGGCTCTCAGTTCAGCCAGTGTTCCTCCCCAGCCCTTGCTGAGATAGAAAGATGTCTGTGACATTCTCACAGGACTGGCGGTTGAATGCAGCCCTGCCTTATATTTTCACCATTTTTTTTGATAATAACTCAGCTGACTCCCAAAGTGCTCACCCTCTTGTTCCTTCTTTGTGCTCAGGTATGATTAGATCCTTAAATCTCCAATTAGCCAGAGTGAGGAACCAAGAGAACAGCTACCGGAATCGCTTGGATGACCTCAAGATGATGGTGGAGAGAGTCCGGGCCCTGGGCAGTCAGCATCAGCACCGTGTCCAGGAGACCCGCAGGCTCATCACCCAGATGCGCCTAAGCCTGGCAGAGAGTGAAGCTTCCCTGCGCAACACCGTAGGTGTCTCTGGGCTGGGGGACCCACAGCAGACTTCCCCGGGCTTGTTTTCTGAGTCTTGGACTTTCAGGTGTGTTTGGCAAGTGTCAGACTTCCCTTCCCTGAAAGAGATGCTATTGCTTTATAATCTTTGTTGTTGTTGTAAAGTTCTTCTGAGTCAGCTCAACTTCAACTCTATGCAAAACAGAATGAAACCCAGCCTGGTCCTGAGCCAACCTCACAATATTCTTTGGCCTCCTGCAATTTACCATTCCACTGCTTTATTTTCTTCATCTGTTTATAATCACATCCTCATCTTGACCTTGCCTCTTCTCCCTTCTTTTTGAATAATCTAGCTCAGTAGCTCCCAGAAGGCAGGGTTTAATGTTATTCATATTTGCATTCCCAGCCCACAGAATAGTGTGTGACTGTGGTAGATGTGTGCTGTATGAATGAGTGAATGAGAAAGAAAGAAGGGAAGGAATTCAGGAAGAAAGAGAAAAGGGAAAAGCAAGGGAAGAAAGGAAGGAAGAAAAAGGCAAAGCTATGGTTCTGAACGTGGGAACATATGGTTTCCAGCCTGATTTTTGTAATGACAGTTTTGTGGTGTGATAAGCGGGACAGACTCGATTGCCCAAACCCACCCATTGCTGTTGAGTCAATTCCAATTCATAGAGGCCTTTGTAGACAGAATAGAACTGTTCCACAAACCGCCCAAGGCTCTAATGTTTACGGGAACAAACTACCGCCTCTTTCTCCTGCAGAGCAGGTAGTGGGTTTGAATGGCTGATAGTTTGGTTTGCAGCTGAGAGTTTAACCACTGTACCACCAGGGCTCCTTGGATTTGATTGAACACTCTTTTATTTCTGAATTAAGAATGCAATGGTAACAGTAACCTAAGTGCATGGGTGGGGGGCGGGGGTGGACAAATGAAACTGAAAGATAATCAGACACTATGGTAAGAAAAACGAAGTCTGGTATTGTAGTAGTTACAAGCCAGGCTGCTAACCTCAAGGTTGACAGTTCGAAACTACCAGCCATTCCATGAGAGAAAGATGAAGCTTTCTGCTCCCGTAAAGATTTACAGCCTTGGAAACCCTGTACAGGGTCGCTATGAGTCGGAACTGACTCCATGGCACACTGCCACCACCATGGTAAGGAAGGAGTCCTGGTGTGGTACTGTAGGATCAGAACTGGACTGCTAAATATAAAGCCACCAGTTCAAATCCACCAGACACTCCTTAGAAACCCTACACAGGGTCACTATGAGTCAGAACTGACTCAATGACACTTAACAACAATGACAATAATTCTAAGGAAATGGAGGATTTAAAAAATAATGTGTATTGATTTTTTTTTTTTTTTGCTTCTTACAAAAATAATGTTAGTTGTACAAAATTTAGTCAGTAAATCAAATTCCCATATGATCATTACTGAAAAAAATAACCACTGTTAAAACATGGTGTATACAAATATGAAGTTCCTTCATGTTTGCTGCTGTTGTTAAGTGGTTTTGAGTCAGTTTCAGCTCATAGCAGCCTTGTATAGGGTTTCTGAGGAGTGGTTGGTGGGTTTAAACCATCAACCTTGCGGTTAGCACTCCATTGCTTATCCTGCATACATATGCATTTTTAAATGCATCAATATCCATGTCCAGACTTGTTTTTGAACTTGGATTTGTACACTATCCCTACCTGTATGTACTTTTTGTAAGAACATGGAATGATGGCAGTGAGTCAAGGCTCCCAGTGGGCGTGTCAGCATGTGACATCCCGTGTGGCTGACAATGAGATGTTCTGAGTGGACAGATGCTGACCCAGCTGAGATTCTGTGGCCCTTAACCAATTCTCCTTTTTCCCATAGAACATTCCTCCCTCTGAGCACTACGTGGGGCCAAACAGTTTTAAAAGCCTGGCTCAGGAAGCTGGGAAATTGGCAGACAGGTGAGCAGCATCAGAGGTACCTCTGTTTAGGTCCACTCCACAAGGCCAGACTTGCACAAGACTATAAGGTACTTGGACAGGACCATGTGCCATATTCATTCCCTCTAGGCTCCTTTGTGGCCTTGAAGCCATTTTTGCACCCCTTGGATTTTTGTAAATTTCAGTGGCCACTGGGCAGGGTCATTTGGCAGGAGCTGGGGGGTGGGGGTGTTGTGTTCCCGGATTACTCTATGACTCACAATATGGCTTTGGCCTATGTCAGAGGAGATTCTCTGGGCCACATGAAATGAATCAATCCTTGGAAAAGAACACTATGTAGCTTTCAGAGCCTCCCAGGCTCTCACCCAAAGTCTGGGAACAAGTAGCAACAGAGTCTAGCCTGTGGGGACCAAGTGTGCAGAAGAGCGTCTTCCTTCAGAAGGGCCCCAATGACAACCTATAAACATAGGCAGTTCCCATATATTCAGTCCTGCCCTGGTTCAGAAGTTTGCTTAGAGCTGAGTGCTCAGCAGGACGACAGGCTCAATTAATCCCTCCAGGAATTCAGTCAACTGAAGGGAACTGCCTTGTGTTTTTGCAGCATGAGCTTGTTTTTATAGCTTTCTAGAACCAAGGGGACAACAGCATCTGAGGGTTGACAGGCTTTGTCCCTCTTGTGGTGGCCTTAGTTTAGACTTGCCATGAAAGTTAGCAGGGGGTTGGATATGGGATGAAATATGACCTAGGGCTTTCCTCCTGCAGGAAAGAACTTACTGGTGTAATGTTTTATGGTCCTGAGACTGCTCCCCTCCCCCGGGCTCCCACTGATTGTGCCATAAATAGAAAAGATCCTCACAAGAGACTAACTGTTCAACATACTCCTTAATGGTCCCTATAATTCCATCTACCAGTTGTGCGTGAGTAGACTCTTAATCACAATGACCCCATGTGTGTCAGAGTAGAACTATGCTTGCCCCACAAGCTTTCAATGGCTGATTTCTCTGAAGTAGATGACCACTGGTAAACTAGAGTCACCACCCTTTCAGCAACCAAGTGTTACTCAGGATCCATCTAACTCTGGGTCAGTTCTGTTCTAAACTAAACCCATTTCATTACTCCCTTCATTCAAATGAAAACTCCCAAAGAAATTATTTGCTATTGAAATTCTAAATCTCTCTCTCTTTTTAAAAAACTTTTCAGTCATGTTGAGTCAGCCAGTAATATGGAGCAACTGGCCAGGGAAACAGAGGACTTTTCCAAGCAAGCTCTGTCACTGGTACGCAAGGCTCTGAATGAAGGAGGAGGAAGCGGCAGCCTGGACAGCTCTGTGGTGCAAGGGCTTGTGGGAAAGTATGTTTCAACCAATTCTCACATGGGCTAGCAAAATCAGGATTTCCCAGGATATGCTGCCAGCCACACTGTGGGACACTGTGTTTCCTTAAAAAAGATTAGTAATATGAGGAGCAAGAGGATGTGAATGTTAGTTTGAGGGAAAGTAGTATCTTTAAGGCTGGAAGAAGAAAAATTAGATTAATTTAAAAATTGTCTTTTGATTGGAAGATCTCGATGCTTGCAGACATTGTAAGCCATTGTGATGTTAAAAGGTATAATAAAACCCATCTGATGGTATAGGGCAAGGGTGGGGAAATTCCACCATCTAAGGCCCAAGAAACCATTTGGTCTGGCTTTGCCAAGTCAACTGCAGTTCCAGCCCTGACATTATAAACAGGCTAGTTTTTAAGTTGATAATTTCGTATGATCTGCGAATAATGTTATAAATATCCAAATGGCCATTGGCAGAATAAAAGTTCCCCACCCCTGGTTGTTGTTAAGTGCTGCCAAATTCGTTGTGACCCATAGTGACCCTGTATAGGGTTTTGGAGGAGCAGTTGGTAAATTTGAACCACCGACTTTGCAGTTCAAACTGACCTGGTGGTCAAGTGATTATCCTACAGTGCCATACCAGTACCCCTGGTATGGGGAATGTAAAGATAATGTTATCAAGAATTGAGGGAACTTGCAGTGTATTCTTATGGCCCAACCTGTATGAAAAACTTAAATTGTAGAGACAGACACATATCTGACATTTACCCTTAGGTGGGATCATCTGCATAATTCCAACTACATAGCTTTTCTAAGGACAAATCTTTGCTTTTCTAAGAAGAGTGAAATCTCAAAATCCTCTTTAAAAATTTGTCTTTTTCCTTGCAGATTAGAAAAAACCAAGTCCCTGGCCCAGCAGTTGATGAGGAAAGCCACTGAAGCCGACACTGAAGCAGACAGGTCTTACCAGCATAGTCTCCGCCTCCTGGACTCTGTGTCTCAGCTTCAGGGTGTTAATGAACAGTCCTTTCAGGTGAGTGCCTCTAGCCTATGTGCTTTGATGTAAAGGAAAATAGCCATAAATTCTTTTTACTCCTGAGGTCCCATATCATTTAATGATCCAGATTTATCCTCCCTGTTGACTTCCCTTGTTTTAGATTGTTGTTGTTTTTAGGTGGCATCTAGTCAGTTCTGACTCATAGCGACCCTATGTACAATAGAAGGAAATACAACCCTGTCCACCATCCTCACAATTTTTCCTGTGTTTGAGCCCATTGTTTCAGCCTCTGTGTTAGTCCATCTTACTGAAGTCCATCTTTTTTGCTGAACCTCCCCCCCACTTTACTAAGCATGATGTCCTTCTTTCTGGGCACTGGCCCCTCTTGATAACCTGTCTAAAGTATGTGAAACTAAGTCTAACCAGGCTTTCTTCTAAGAAACATTCTAGTTGTCCTTCTTCCAAGACAAATTGGTTCATTCTTCTGGCAGTGCATGGTTTATTTAACATCTTTGCCAACACCATAATGCAAAGGCATCAATTCTTCAATCTTACTTATTCATTGTCCAGCTTTAGATTGTTGTTGTTGTTGTTAAGTGCCATTGAGTTGGTTCTGACCCATAGAAACCCTGTATAGGGTTTCCAAGGAGCAGGTGGTGAGCTTGAACCACCGATCTTGCAGTTCAAACAGCTTTGCAGTCTGGTGCATTAACCCATAGCACCACACCAGGTCTCCTAGCTTTAGATTAGGGGGAGGATTTAGCCTTCTTATTATCCATTTCCTTGTTCTTAAACCCCGGTCCTTGCCTCTGAAACAACCTGAGCTCATTGTGAACTCTTGTTTTAAAATTGTTATATCTATTCCCTAGTTCTAGAGAAGATTGAAAATTATTGTGACGTTTGATGTTTACAGTTGGGTCCTTAGATGATTACTACGAATTGAATTGTGTTCCCCCCAAATTCTGTTGTAAATCCTAACTTGTAGTTCTATGGTCATAATCCAAGTTGTGAATACGTTTTCTTTGTTATGTTAAAAGGTCCTATCAGTGTTGTTGTTGTTAGGTGGTGCCGTTGAGTTGGCTGACTCTTAGTGACCCTATGCACAACAGAATGAAACACTCCTCGGTCCTCCACCAACCTCACAGTGTTGTTACGCTGGAACCCATTGTTACTGCTACTGTGCAAATCCATCTTGTTGGGGGGCCTTCTTCTTTTTTGCTGACCCGCAAGTTGACCAAACATGATGTCCTTCTCTAGGGACTAGTCCCTCCTGATAGCATGTCCACAGTATGAGAGGTGAAGTCTCACCCTCCCAACTTCCAAGGAGCACTCTGGCTGTACCTCCTCCAAGGCAGATTTGGTTATTCTGGCAGTCTATGGTACTTCCAACATTCTCTAAAACCATTGTGGAAATGCATCATTTCTTCTATAGTTTTCCTTACTCATTACACTCTCTACATATCAGTGTAGGGTATGTTTTAAACCAATCCCCTTTGAAAGCAAATTAGGCATAGAGAAGTAATCAGAGATGAAGAGAGATGCCAAGTCACGTGAAGATCACCCAGAAGCAGAGATGTTCAGAAGAGACAAGGCCCTCAGAGCCCACAAAGAGAGAACGCCTTCTCCTACAGTCCCCTGAATTCAGACTTCTAGCATCCTAAACTGTGAGAAAATAAGTTTCTGTTTGTTAAAGCCATCAAATTAGGGTATTTCTGTTATAGCAGCACTAGATTACTAAGATTTGTACCAGGAGAGGAGGGTGCTGCTCTAACAGATACCTGAAATGTAGATGTGATTTTTGGAATGGGCAGAGGTTGGAAGAGTTTTAAGGTGCCTAATAGTAAATGCCTAGATTGTCTTGAACAGACTTTTGGAAGAATTATGCCATCAAAGGCAATTCTGGTGAAGGTTCAGAAGTGAAGAGAGCTATAGAGAAAGTCTCTATCATCTTAAAGAATGCATACAGCACCAGCAACAGAACGTGGTTAGAAATGTGGAAGTTAAATGTACTTCTGGTGAGGCTTTAAAAGTAAATCATATGCTACTATAAAGAATAAACGAGGAGTCTGAAAAACATAGTGTGGATGAATCTGGAGTACATTATGCTGACTGAAACTAGTCAATTACAAAACAAACAAACAAACAAAACCAAAATCAAATATTGTGTATGGTCCCACTATTATCAACCTTCAAGAATAGATATACACAAAGTAAGCAAACGTCTTTGAAGGTTCTCAGGAGTGAGAGGAAGAGGAACAGGAACAACTTTCTACATAGTACACTCTTTGGTGAAGTCAGCAGAAACTGGTCAAGGTACATACAGATACTAAGAAGTATACAAGAAAAAGGGTCAAGTTTGGTTGTAAAAAGTTTGATAAATGCTATAACACACACAATTATGCAACAACAATGAAAACAAATGTGTATAGGAAGGTGTATGTGAGTAACTGCATATGCATGTATATGTGTATCTGTAGACACATATATGCAAACATTTGTGTGTGCTGTATTCATATATAAATAGGAAACCCCATAGGGAGTACTGATACAAGGCTTCCTAGATAGATCCAAACAACTCATGGGGTTGGTTTACTGGATCAAAAGAGTTGGGACCATAATCTTGGGGAACAACTTAGTCAATTGACAGCATAGTTCTCAAAGATAATGTTTAGTTTCTAGTTTGGTGAGTAGCATCAGGGGTCTTAAAAACTGACAAGTCAGTCCAGGAACAGAGGACCCTAGGACTATCAAGGGAGAAGAATATGAGCAGACTGTGGGACTCTATCCAGAGAAGCAGCAAAACCAGAGATGGAGGTAGAAATGAGGACATGGAGAGAGGAAGCAGCTGAGGACTCTAGACGCATGGAAAGAGAGGGACTGAGTGCTAGTGGCCAGGAGGCAGGTTTACAAAATGTGCCCTTTGGTTGTTTAAATTATTATATATTCCTGAGTGTTTTCGTGTACAGTCCCCCCCCATACACACCAAAAAACAAACAAACAAAACAAACAAAAAAACCCACAAAAAGAAACAGAGGGAATGGAAGCAAAAGCTGTTAAATGATGATGCACAGAGGAGATTGTAATCATTGCAATGAAACGGTGAGTGTAAAACCGATGTTCTTCGTTGTATACTATCAGTCAATTTACAATAAAAATTAAAAAAATAATAATAACCAGAAAACTGACAAGTACCCATCTAAGATGCAACTATTGCTGTCTACTTGCATGGAGCAAAAGAGAATGAAGAAAATCAAAGATTCAAAGAAGAAATTCATTCACTAATAACCCACATGAATGAACACAACCTTTTCTAACCTGAGACCTGAAGAACTAGATGGTGCCTGGTTCCCACTATCGATGATTATGACCAGGGACACAACAGAATGTTCTAGATGGAATGGGAGAAAAATGTAGAACAAAACTCAAATTCCTAAAAACAAAAACAAAAGCCAGACCTATTGGATTGATAGAGACTAAAGGAACCCCTGAGACCATCACCCAAAGATATCCTTTGAACTTGGAATCGAAGCTATTTCTGCAGGTCACCTTCCAGCCAAATAATAGATTGGCTTATGAAATAATATTACCTGGGAGTAAAGGAGCTCTGGTAGCGTAGTGGTTACGAATCGGGCTGCGAACCTTAAGGTCAGCGGTTCGAAACTACCAGCTGCACCGCGGGAGAAAGATGAGGCTTTCTACTCCCGTAAAGATTTACAGCCTTGGAAACCCTATACAGGGTCGCTATGGGTCGGAACCGACTCGATGGCACATAACAACAACAACAATGTGCTCCCTTAGATAATTATTACATGTGACTAAAAGGTCAACATTTACCCAAAAGCAAAACTGAGAAGACAAAAAAGGGAAGGGAAGATACATCAGTACAAACAGGACAAACAGAATAGAAATCATGAGACTGCTCATATCGTGTAAAAATCATAAGCAGTGTCATGGAACAACTTATAAAACAGTTTGTTAAGGGAAATCTAACTCATTGTGTAAATCTTCACATAAAGCACAATGAAATATTATTACAAAAAAAGGAAAAATGAACATGTGATTGGACAATGGAGGAATGGTGATACTTTTTATCCAGTGGCAAAGAACTTGCTTGAATTATGTTAAAATGTTTGGTGGAAGGTAGTGCTTGTAAATAATGAACTTGGATATTTAACTCATGCAATTTCTAAGCAAGATTTTTAAGAGTACCACAGAATTTTCACTTGCTGCTTATGGAAAGAGACAGACTTCAATATGCACTGTACCAAGTGACAACAAAACTAAAAAATTTGGGAAATTCTGTTTTAGCTTGTGCTAAGGACATGCGTTCTAAAATAGCTACACAATCTTTATTATAGAGATTAAGTCAGTGATTGATGGATCTAATAAACTATTACAGCAGAAGACCCATCTGTTTGGATTTAAGGAGACAAAGAAAGAATGGAAGGAAAGAACACTGTTATTTGGAATTTTATGCACAGAAAATAGGCCAAAGAACCATTTTTTGTCTGCCAAGAAAAGTAAAGGACCATTCCTGGAACAATTTGGAAAGGTGTAGAACTGTGCAAAGGAGCACAGGAAACAGTGCTATCTAGGTTTCAAAGGGTGGAACCACAGCATGCTGGGATTCAAAGGATGGGACCATTGTCTCTTAAGTCCCAAAGAAACAGATGTTCTCCAGCTAAGTTCTGGAGTGTGAGACAGCCATCCGGGGGTGCCAGGGGAATGGGGCCACTGCCCAAATGGGACCAATAAGTAACATTATGATAAATGGAGAAATACTGACATTGTCAAGAATTTCATTTTACTTGGATCTACAATCAATGCCCACGGAAACAGTAGTCAAGAAGTCAAATGATGTATTTAATTGGGTAAATATGGTACAAAAGATCACTTTAAAGAGTTGAAACTGACTCGAGGAACCTAGCAACAACAATAAAAGAGTTAAAAAGCAAAGATGTCATTCACTTTGAGGACTAAGATGTACTTCACCCAAGTCATAGAATTTTAAATTGCCTGGCAAGCATGTGAAAGCTGAACAATGGATAAAGAAGAGAGAGGAATGGATGCCTTTGAGTTACAGTGCTGGCAAAAAAAATGTTTAGTATACTGTGGGCTGCCAGAAGAATGGGTAAACTTATCTTGGAAAAAAGTACAAACAGAATATTTCTTAGAAGCGGAGATGGCAAGAATTTGTGTCATGTAATTTGGACATGCTATTAGGAGGAAGTGAAAGACCCCCATTGAGATGGATTGACACAGTGGTTACAACAATGGCCTCAAACATTGTGAGGATAGCACAGGACCAGACAGTGCCATTATATTATTGTTGTTGTTGTTGTTAAAGTGCCACCAAGTCGCTTCTGACTCATAGCGACCCAGTAGAGGGTTTCTGAGGAGTGGCTAATGAGTTTGAACTGCCCATCTTACAATTCAAACCAACCTTGCAGTCCGGTGCACTGCCTTGCAGTACCACACTAGGTCTGCACTATTAGATTGTGGTTGTTTCAGTGTCATTGAATCTATGTAGGGTTTCCGAGGAGTAGCTGGTGGGTTTGAACCACTGATCTTGCAGTTCAAACATCTTGCAGTCCAACCCTATTATATATAGGATCGGAGTCTTGTTGTGGAGCGTGCTGTAGGATAAGCTCTGGCTCTCAAGGTCAGTTTGAACTGTGAGTTCAGTGGTTCAGATTCACCAGCGCTCCTTGGAAACCCTGTTTAAGGTCTCTGTGAGTTGGAACTGACTTAACGGCACTTAACAACAACATATATAGGATCACTAAGAGTTGGAACCAATTCAACAGCATCTAGCAACGGCAGCAATGCTTCAAAGTTACTAAAGACTAAATCAGTTGCCATAGAGGTGACTCTGACTCATGGTGACCCTACGTGTGTCAGAGTAGAACTGTACTCTATCATTGGCAATGGCTGACTTTTCACAAGTAGACTGCTAGGACTTTCTTCCAAAGTACCACTGGACTCAAATCTCCAACATTTTGGTTAGCAGTGTAGTGTGTTGATTGTTTGCACCACCAAGTCTTCCAAAGGTACTAGAGTAAGAATATTGTTTTCTGTCTATTGAAAAGCACTCAATAATTCCTACAAGCACAAGTTCCCATGAAATAGAGTAGAGACAAAGTCTCTGACTGTTGGGGGACCTGCTGTCTGACACTCTACCACATTTCTGTAAGGTCTGGAAGGCCAGTGGCTGTTTTTGTAGCACTCCTGAAGGCCACTACTGTTTGCGGACAGTGATGCCAGAACCTAAGCAGGCTGATATGGTAACTGGTGAACAGAAAGTCAGACTCATTTGTCTCTTTGGGCTCTCAGGTAGAAGCGAAGAGGATTCGACAAAAAGCCGATTCTCTCTCCAGTCTGGTGACCAGGCAGATGGATGAGTTCAAGCGTGTGCAAAGAAATCTGGGCAACTGGGAAGAAGAGACCCAGCTGCTCTTACAGAATGGAAAGAATGGGAGACAGGTATTCTTTTGTTAAGTTATTCACTCAGCAAGCACGTTTTGAATGCCTATCCTGTGAATAAATATGGCAAGAGGACCCATAGAACCATACTTTGCTTACAGAGGGAGTAACTGAGATGAAGAGATCTTGATGTAATCAGCTCAGCTCCGCCCCATGAGTCAGCCCTTAAGCTAAGCAATAGGATCCAGGCCTTCTAAGACCTATTTTGGGCAGAGTTTTGTCTACTAGCTCTGCTCCAGGAAGTATCTGGAACTTAAAATTACATTTTGAAAAACTTTTCATGTCCAGAACAATGGGCTAATCTTTATGGATGTCATTGTGTTATAAAGTTTGCTCTGTCCCAGAGTGTCCAGGGCTTGTTACAGCACCCTTGACTCTGTAGAGAATCACAGCCTTCTGTTGTCATCAAGAGAAGTGTCTGGTGATTTTGCTAGCAGGAATGCACTTCTCAGCGTAGGTTACATTTACTCTAATCTTGTTCTGTCTGCCCATTTACAGAAATCGGATCAGCTGCTCTCCCGTGCCAACCTTGCTAAAAGCAGAGCCCAAGAAGCACTAAGTATGGGCAATGCTACTTTCTATGAAGTTGAGAAAATCTTAAAGAACCTCAGAGGTGAGCATTTTATGGTTCAGATCATGAATATTTTAGAGGTACAACCATGACTTTGGTTTATTTTTGAATCTCACTGTTTTCCTAAGTGGTAGGTACATTGAAGTATTACTAGATGTGTAGTCGTAGATCCCTAAAGAGAAAAAAGTTCATTAGTATTTGCTATGTTGGGAAGAGTCTGGCATGCAATGTCAGAAGGCTTGAATCCTGAGCTCTGTGGGGTCACATGACTGAGAGAGCTGCCTGTGGTGGTCACAGCCAGTCACATAGACTTTCTGGACCCTAATTTCAAAGATTTTAAAGGTTGAACTAAGCGATCTCTAAGGTTACCCACAGACCCAACACACCACACCAGTACAGATACTTCTGTTTCTTTGGTGGCCTGATTGTTTGCAGTGTGGAACCAATATGGCTATTTTGTGTTGCTGATGGAGGAAGTTTTGTCATAGCATCTGGGTCGCAGGAGATTTGAGTATATGCCATGCAAAGAAAGATATGGTTTAAGTTTCCAGTTTCTTCATTCACTATAGAATAGAAAAATTCTTAGAAAAATTTTTTTCCATACACAGTGCTTCTATACTCACTCTACCCAATGTCCATCTGTTGTCATTGGTGATTTAGTGCTCAAAGCTCTGAGGGAAACCTTGCGCTTCAAAGATTCTGCCTACTTCTGATCCCCTTTGGGGTCTTAATATGTTTGCAGTGTTGGGGACTCAAGGATTACTGTGAGTTTTTCTAAGCAAAGGACTAAATGTGGCCCTTTGAGATGCTTTCTCCTGGACAAGATAGAATAATTCCAGCCAGTTTCCCCTATCCCCAGCCCCGAGCAGTAATAATAAAATTCTCTTCAGCTCCTTTCATTCATTTTCAAGTTATTTTTCATCTTCAGGACAATGTTTTCTTCCTTTCAGAGTTTGACCTGCAGGTTGAAGACAGGAAAGCAGAAGCTGAAGAGGCCATGAAGAGACTCTCCTACATCAGCCAGAAGGTGGCAGATGCCAGTGACAAGACAGAGAAAGCAGATGCGGCCCTGGGCAGTGCTGCTGCTGATGCCCAGCGGGCAAAGAGTGCAGCAAGTGAGGCCTTGGGGATTGCCGACGAGATAGAACAGGTACAGAGAAATCAAGATGTAGGCTGGCAGGCACCCCACACAGGATGGTATGGAAAAAGAGCAAACACTGGGCTAGTTTTGACCCCTCATTGCTCAGAGTCTTGCTGTGGTGTCATATGCACATGACTGGCCTTCGGCTGATTCTTAAAGCATTGATTCTGAAAGTTTGTTGTTGTTGTTGTGAAGTGTCACTGAGTCAGTTATAACTCATAGTGACCCTGTATAGGGTTTCCGAAGAGCGGCTGGTGAGTCTGAACTACTGACTTCATGGTTCAAACCGACCTTGGGGTCTAGTACTTTATCTCATAGCACCACACCATGAATCCAACTGAAAGCTGTTGTTGCTGTTGTTAAGTGTCGTCGGGTCTGGCTCATAGAGACCCTGTATAGGGTTTCTAAGGAGTGGCTAGTGAGTTTGAACTGCTGAACTTGCAGTTCAAGCTGACCTTGTTGTTCAGTGTATTATCCTGCATCACCACTCCAGGACTGAAAGCTAAAGCCTGCCATTTTCAGCTCCTCTCATTGGACAACATTGTAAGAGAAACCATACAAAATTATTTTCTTTATGAATTTTCATCACTGATTTGATTCCTGCTTATAAAATGCTGGAGTTCTAGATCGTTAGTTCCTGTCCATATCCTTATCTAAGTTCCACTGACACGTTTTTCTCTTCTTAATACTCTTCTTACACTGTATGCCAGTACTGTGCTTTGTGTTGGGGATTTGGAAATGAGCAAGATATAGTTCTTCTCCTCAATGAACATTCAGTGTAATAGGGGGAAGACAGACAAGTAACTCAACACATGTGGTAAATGCTAAAGTAGTGTGCTTGCCGACTGGAAGGGAGCTTCATAGCTTTTATTTAAGCATGAATTCTAGGAAGTTTAAGCAAGTCTATAGAGAAATCCCAGAGGGAACTCTTGATACCTATGTTTGATATTAAAACAGAGAGAGAAGCAGTGTTTCATGGCTGACGTTCCTATTTCCAAGAGACAGGCCCCCAAGTTAACTTGTCTGAGGTGGAATCTGGGGAGGGGTGTGTCCCCCAGTCTGACTCTCCCATTGTTCATTTAACAGACCCCATCAGGGCCTGTCTGCAGCTGTTTTTTTTTCTGAAATCATCTTTGGGACGTTTTCATGTCTGACCCCTATCTCTCCTTCCGTCCCTGGCTACTTTTATTCTCCCAGGAGATAGGGAGTCTCATCTTGGAAGCCAATGTGACAGCAGATGGAGCCTTGGCTCTGGAGAAGGGACTGGCCACTCTGAAGAGTGAGATGAGGGAAGTAGAAGGAGAGCTGGCAAGGAAGGAGCTGGAGTTCGATGTGGATGTGGACGCGGCACAGATGGTGAGTTTCCGCTGCTTTCCACGGGAGGTCCCTTTAATTGGGCCAATGTGAGAAACACCCTTTTCAAGACTGGTTTGTACTTATTTTTCCTCAGGTAATAACAGAAGCCCAAAGAGTTGATTCCAGAGCCAAGAATGCTGGATTTACAATCCAAGACACACTCAACACATTGGAGGGCATCCTGCACCTAATAGGTACATGGAATATCAACAACTTTCCCACCCCAAACCCAAAGTTTTTTTTCCAGAAGACTCAGGATACCCAACCCTGATGGATGTAACTCTCAACTTTCCTGAAGGGTATCAGGATATGTGGTTTATTTTCAGGCCCAAATCCTTGGAGCAGGTCATTTCACACTTTTCTGGACTGTTTTACTATCTCTAAGCTGGGTCACTGAACACCTATTGCCATTGGTGGTGGAGGCCAATGGGTCAAAGAACTGGTTAGTTCAGGGAACTTCACAGCTGACAGGAATATTCCTACTAAGGAACCGAGAAGTGCTCCTGAGAATCTAGTGAATGGTATTAAGCAGAGGTATAACGTCATCAGTATATATTTAGAGTCACCAATAGGATAGCCAAGTAGAGGAGAGTTCAAAGGGGGAGTAGACAGAAGTCAGGGACCACTTAGGAAACTGTTGACATAGTCAGCTAGACAGAATCTAGACAGATGATGGAAATCAAGTCTAAGGTAGTAGAGGTGGCGAGGTAAAACTAGATTCTTCAGTCTGTGAGGTCAAAAATCATTTGCTGATTCTGCTATTTGTTCCTACCTACCAGCTGCCAGTTGTCATTGAATAACTTCCAACTCATGGTGACCCCATGGATCCAGAGCATAACTCTGCCCTGGAGGATTTTCAGTGGCTGATTTCTTGGAAATACTTCACCAGATCTTTCTTCTGAGGCCCCTCTTGGTGGACTTAAACTGGCAAACTTTTAGTTAGCAGTCAAATGCGTTCATTGTACTACCTTGTTTCTTCCCAAATCATACCTTCGTGTAAGCAGCTGGGGAAACTTTAGCTGTGGCGTAGATAACCCAGGAGAAATATAAAAGTGGTAGGTCCATGTGATGCTGCAACATTTTAGAATAAAAAGGGCTGGAGGGCACTGTGTGGCAGGAAATCTGCCTTCGCCATGGAAATCTCCAAGAGAAAATAGATTTGAACGAAAATTCTGGGCTTAGGTGGAACTGGTC
Source organism: Chrysochloris asiatica (assembly GCF_000296735.1). Lineage (NCBI taxonomy): Eukaryota > Metazoa > Chordata > Mammalia > Afrosoricida > Chrysochloridae > Chrysochloris > Chrysochloris asiatica. The sequence goes on along the minus strand of NW_006408721.1, from coordinate 2,629,922 downwards.
TGCAACCCTCATTTGGCCTGTTTTCTCTAATTTGGACTGGAGTAGATATGGAAGTAGGAGCTCTGGTAGCGTAGTGGTTACGAATTGGGCTACGAACCACAATGTCAGCAGTTTGAACCTACCAACTGTTCCGTGGGAGAAGGATGACATTCTGCTCCCGTAAAGATTTACAGCCTTGTAATTAACTCCAAGGCATACAGCAGCAGCAGATATGGAACTAGGGTTTCAGTCATAGATTCTAGCAGTGTTGGTCCTGCTTTTCTAGTTCAGGAGAACAACTTTAAAACCGGATTTTCTGTGGAGTGTCTTGGTCGTCCTGAGAGACTAATACTGTCGGCATAGTTATACTGATGGGTCTGCTTTGTGATCCAGTGAGCCAAAGGAGTAAAATACCCTCTGAGGATAAAAAAATCCCCAGTTGAGGTTTTAGCAGCATCAGTTAGTGTTGTGGAAAAGTTAATGAAACTATTGGGGCCTTTAAAGACAAAATGAGAGCGTCGGGAGCCAGGTAGGTCAATGACATCACTAGTGGGTACAGGGGTGTGGGCCGCATCTCCTGACACCGTCAGAGGGGGTGACATCAAAATGACCCCAAGGTCACGGCCCAGGGCTGTAGTGGGCGGGCCTGAGCCGCAGGAGGAGGGGCCACTGAAACAGTGGCATCACTAGAGTTGGTGTCGCCCATTGCTTGGTGTGATAACTTGTCATTGTTCTTCTTTACTCGCCTCACTTGCCAGTTCAGAATGCAAAAGGGCAGGCCCTGCTGCCCGCCATTGAGTGCAGAGAATGGTGCCCACCTTGACCAATGGGAGAAGGGAGGGGTGGGCCAGGCCACTCCTCCCCAGCCCTCCCCCCCCACACAGGGGTGTGTGTGTGTCTCCATGAGTTACTGCCCTGGTGCTGCCAACCTCAGTGACTCTGCTGGGGTTTGTAGGTGGGGCCTATTAAGCATTTCCTATGTGTCCACAGCAGCTAGCAACATGTGTCAGTCACGAAGCCTGGTATTGGCGGTTCTGTAGGATAAGCAATGGACTGCTGTAGACTGCAAGGTCAGCAGTTTGAGTCTTCCAGTCACTCTGCAAGAGAAAAGATGAGCCTTTCTGCTCCTGCAAAGATTTACAGTCTCAGAAACCTTAGACAGGGTTGTTATGAGTCAGAACCAACACGATGGCACTTAGTAAGTCTTATAATAGTTCTATGAGGTAGACTTTATAATTTTATTTTACAAAGAAGTAGACTGAGGCTTGGAAAGGACAGTGAAATGGTTCAACACGTGGCTGCTAAATAAACAGTCGGGGTCTCTGAACCCACCAGCCCCTCCTTGCATGGGAGAAAGATGTGACAGTTGGCTTCTGTTAAGATTACAGCCTTGGAAACCCTATGTGGCAATTCTGTTCTGCCCTCTAGGGTCTCTCTGAATCATAATCAACTTGACAGCAACAGGTTTTTAAAATGAGGCTCAGAGACAAAGGCCCCATAGAGGTCACATTGTGGTAAATTGTGGAGACTGCATTTGAACCGAGGTCCCTGTCTCCAACATGTGCTCCTTTCTGATAACTCATGCTGCTTTTCCATGGAAAAAGAATGGGTATTCTATTTCCAAGTTCTTTTAATTTTCTCTGCATAGCATAGAACTTAGAGTCTTGGATTTCCCCTACCCCAGGTAAAGAAGAGATTTGTTGCTGTTGTTGTTAATGTTGTCAAGTTGATTCTGACTCATAGTGACCCTGCATAGGGTTGCCAAGGAGTGGCTGGTGGGTTTGAACCACCAAATTTGTGGCTAGCAGTCCGGCGCTTATCTACACCAGGACTCCTTAAAGATCCATTGTTGTTGTTAAGTGCCTTTGAGTCAGTTCCAACACATAGTAACTCTTTATCGGGTTTTTGAGGAATAACTGGTAGGCTTGAACTGCCAACCTTGTGGTTAGCAGTCCAGTGCTAATCTTATAGCGCTGCACCAGGAATTCATTAAGTCCACAGTTTTGTTATGGTGCAGTTTCTATTCAAGTTGTTCTGCTGAGTCCATGAGCAATACCGTCTGCTCTTTGTTCTAGGTGTAGTAAATCCATGCAATCAAATACCTTCAATGCAGTTCAAACATATGGGGCACCTGACCTTGGGTTTGAAGTGCTTGAAGATCATTCAAGCCCATTTGAGCCAAAGGGACCTGGCCAAGTGGCTTTCATGCTCACATTAATTTTAGATAGTTTGTTGGTGAGACATATCTGAATAAGTGTGACTATGCTTCATATTGAAAATAAACGAATGTCTAAATAGATTCCCACTGTTTCAAGCCAGAACGAAGTGTTACATCATTTCCTAACAGCTGGAATCCATCGCCAAATAGCAAAGTATACCTTGGCCTTTACAAACCCTGAAGCCCAGCCAGTTTCTAAAGGTCTTCTAGTAGAAAAACAGTAAAATATGTGTTTCTAAAAGCATCATTTGGAGTTAACTCTGGTCCTAAGGGTGAGCCGTACTGAGCAGACACCTTGGACAGTTCTCAGGTTTTATGACTTTAAACCTGCATCTTTTTGGAGCATGAACTGTTGACCCTACCATGGAAAGAGAAATCAAAGCTTCCTATTGATGAACAATAGACCTCACAGGCTTAAGCTAAACTGTTCATAACCCCCGTAACTAGGATAATGCTCTCAGAACTTTTTCTAGATTACTTGTACTGTAAAATATGCCTTTTAAATCCATAGCATATCATTTGCTCTGGACAGCAGTAAACAGCAATCTGTTAAGGGTACAGAAAGAACCGCATGCATTCCAGAAGATCTGACCCATTTCTCTGTGTTAACTGCTTTTCCATTCCCTAAAACAGACCAGCCTGGAGCTGTGGATGAACAGGGGCTGATCTTATTGGAGCAGAAGCTTTTCCGAGCCAAGAGCCAGATCAACAGCCAACTGAGGCCCTTGGTGTCAGAGCTGGAAGAGAGGGCTCGTCGGCAGAGGGGCCACCTCCATTTCCTGGAGACAAGCATAGATGGGATTCTGGCTGATGTGAAGAACCTGGAGAACATTAGAGACAACCTGCCTCCAGGCTGCTATAACACCCAGGCTCTTGAGCAACAGTGAAGCTGCCATAGAGAGACTTCAGGATTCAAGAGCCAGCTCATGTGGGTGGGATGGGATAGGGACATTTGAACATGCTGAATGGGCATGCTCAGTTCAGCTGAACCTGACTCCATCCCTAAGACTTTGGTCAGGCAGATGTCTTATTGTACCAGTGTGATACTATTTGCTTCCTGATACTTGAGAATGAGGCAGATATCAATGTGTGTGAGACTGATCAAGGATCTGGACCCCAAGGAATAGACTGGATGGAAGGACAAACTGCATAGTCAAATGTTTGTTTCAGAAAAGCCATAATCTGTGCATCTTGGAGCATGGACAAGAGCTGGAAAATGTCCTGACTTTGCCCAGGCATTACGCTCTACCTAATGTCAAAACAGAGAGTGAAATCCAATCACACTGCAGCAAGTAAAATACCTTTGCTCTGCATTGACCATGCAAGCTTCTTGTCTATCAGAGGCTCTTCCATGTACCACCCAATACGTAACAATGGGCTCCACAGATGTGAGCACTAAGCGCCTCTAGGCTTGCCCATTTGGACCAGTAGTATCAGGTGCCCTACCACCTTCAGGTCCTTTTGGGCCTGAGAGTGTCATTCTATTCCTCTGCAGTGATGCCATGGCAACTTAGAGACTACATTTTACTTAAAGTGTTTCCTACCAGCAAAAAGCAAACATTGAGGAACTTTTGGCTTTCAACGTAATAGAAAAATATGGCTTGGGCCTTGAAAGAGGTGAAATGATCTAGATTTATTAACCCTAATTCCATCTCACTCTCCAAACACTTAAAAAAAAAAAAAAAAAAAGACACATCTATGTTTTTTACCTTATTCTCTCTCTCACCCACATGCTCTGGCAGAGGATATTCCTATCCATACTTGAGCCAGGAAGAACCCATATCCATCTATCCAATCTTAGAACAAATATTTATTGACACCTACTGTGCGCATGGACTGAGGTACAGCTGTAACATGGTCTCTGCTCCTCATAGAGTTGATTGTCTACTGAGGAAGACAGACATTAAAAACGAAATTTTTTTTTAACTTACAAGTCGTGTTCATCACAGGCAGTGTTTATTGCAGTAACCCTTGGTTTCCATCCTCTTTTCTCAACAGAACATATGTTGCAAGACATTCCCATGGGGGCTCTTGGGGTTTTGGCAAAGCTGAGCTGGCTCTGGATTGTGCACACTTGTTGGTACTCCAGCGGTCACTCCGTCCCTTTCCACAACTGATTGCAACACACTGTTGAGTCATAATAATACCAGTGGGGATTGCTGCAGAAACCAAAGTTACTTCCATCTCCACCCAGAAGACTGGTCTGCTTCACTTCTGTATTTCCTTGGTGTTTCATGGATGTGCTTTTAAATAAAGAATGATTGCTAGGTGCCTGTGACCAGTTCCTCATTTATTAAACTCTCAGCCTAAGATGGCGGGATAAAGATGAGGCTTTCTGCTCCCAAGAAGATTTAAAGCCTTGGAAACCCTATAAAGGGTCAATCTGAGTCAGAGCTGACTCTAGAACAACATCCTCAGATGGAGGTATCCAAACTATAAAACTAAAATGCCCTGGAAATAGCAATGGATTCTAGAGTGAGCATCCTCAGTTCCTGTTTCTGAGCATCTTGTTTTACCCTCTTTAACCAGAAGATTTAACCAGTACTCAGCATGAAGTTAGGAGCCCTGGACGATGACTGAAATCCACCAACAGTTCTGCAGGAGAAAAGACATGACAATCTGCTCCCATAAAGATTATAACCTAGGAAACTCTATGGGGCAGTTCCTCCCTATCCTATTGGGTCACTATAAGTTGGAATTGATTTGACAGTACACAAAAACACCAGCAGTACTAACTGGCCATCTACGTTAATGGCTGAAAAAGGGATTCTGCTCTTGGCTATCTTGACCCACAAAATCCTGACAGGCCTGATCACTCTATTTTAGATTCAGTGGGAGTGCGCCTGTAAATCCCATCTAGGCATACTCAGTCCTACTCCAACAACATCCAACTCAACTCAAATCCCTCCCTGCAATTAGCAACTAGTGCCCAGAATAGATATATACATTAATTAGAGTAGAATAACTATTAGATTACATAGACACCCCCCCCCAACATTTTACAATGAAGCACAGTAAATATTTCTTTCTTTCTCCTTTGTGGTGCAGTCTTAACAGGATTCCTCAGTGAACTGATAGCATCCTAAGAAAGCACAAGGATGTCTTCTGTGACAAATGGGAGATGATTTTGACAATAGAGCCCGGAACAAGTGACTCATGGGATTCTCTCAGTATAGAAATGGTTCCCCCACTTCTGAGGACCTAACATGCTGTCCCTAATAAGAGAGGAAGATTGATGGGTTTAGAGATAGTCTACCCACGACCTAGTCTCTTGTTATCTCTCTTGACCTGACCATGCCAAGTTAAGAGAACTTTCCATCGGATTTTTTCTCAGTATTTGTAACTTGTAATGGAAAACTTTCTTGTACTTCGGAGAGTTTTCTGATTTATTGTACTGTTAGTAGACTATTACACGCATCGTTGTCTACTTTGTCTCACAGGTATTTCTGTTTGGAGAGAAGTAGAAATGAAACTGTCCATAGACTATAACTTCTCCATAGCAGATGCATTTCTGATCTTATTCCAGGATGTGGTTTCTTTTCAGTATTCTTGAGAGGCTGGAGAAAAGGACAGAAAGATACTTAGCAATGTCTAATGTTTGGACCAAATCTCAAGGACCAAGAATATGTTTATTCTGTCTTCTTTTAATGTTTTTCATGGTCATGGGAATGTTATGGGTTCTTGCTGTGGCTCAGTTTTTCCACCTGGGAAGCACAGATTAGGATTTCTTTCTGTTTTCTTTATACTACTGGCTGCATGGAACTTTCTAGTAAATCCCAACATTAAAAACTTCTTTGTGAGTTATAAAAGCAGAAATGCACATGTAAAGTAAAATCTGCAAAAGCCAAAACTCATGTAATGTGGAAATATGTCAGAGAATATGTCTACCATGAATAAGATCAAAGATAATGTAAGCCAGCAAATTACAGCAGCGTCTATACCCAATTTTAAACAAGCTGTCAGCACTACATGCTCTCAGGATAAAGGAAAAGACAAAAAGCATGTGTTTAGCTTTGTGAGCAAAGTGACAAACAAACACAAGTAATCAATGCATAAGGCATACCAAGCATCATAATGTACCTCAAAGCCCACATACATACGCATAAGGCAGGCTGACTTCAACAGACATACGAAGAAACAAAATGTTTTTGAAAACAGAAATCTGACAACCAAGTAGCTATTCTTTAAACTAGTTGATCTAATGGGGAAACTGATGGGGAACTGCTTTTTCACCTTCTAACTCATGGCTGATATTAGCTGACGGCAACCCCAGTTTAGACCTAAACCAGTATAGGATATAGGTTACAACTAAAGATGAAGTAATAGAAGCACCAGCAGAATGGAACCATTAACAAATTAATTTGTTTTCGTTTGTTTACACTAACAAAACTTGCGGGTCAAACGATTGTTGTCTTAGTTATTTCATACTGATATGTTGTTACTCAAGTTTTTAATTTTCACAAATACAATTTTTATTTCATAAATCACTAATTTAATTTCATCAAGGAGCCAAAGTTAACCAACACAACATCAGATAAATTAAGTAAGATCTAAGATGCTGTTTTTAAAAACAGAAAACTTGGCCAGGATTTTCAAATTTGTTCATTATTCTTCTCTATTGATGATCCTTGGGTCAGCTGTATTGATGGAGATATTTATTACACATGTAGCATCAGCAGAACATCTGTTGCTCTGGGTAGCTATTTACAACTGTTGGTGCCTCTCGAGCAAGGCTATAAAGAAAAAGTAATTAAGTCTGCAGCTCACAAGAGAAGACTCTAGACAAAGACAGGAGACTGAAGTAGCATTGTCTTATTTATTAAGATAATTGAAACATTTTGCTGATAAAACTCTTGTCTAGGACTATTCTAGCAACAAAATTGTACTCAAAATATTTCACTGTGAAATGGTGTTGCAGTCTGAATGTAACTTTTCTTAATGAATTGATTTTCATAAAGCAAATCATACTCCTTAAAATGGCAGATTCAGTGACCAAAATGTGAGTCAAAAAACAAACTCCCCCCTCCCCATGCCAACCCTCAAGACCATTTGAATCAAGCTGAGCCCTGGGCCCGGGGCTCAGAGTAAAGGAGAAGGGGACGATTTATAACTCATTTCTAACTAACCAGGGGACGATTTATAACTCATTTCTAACTAACCAGAACAGTCTAATAAGACACTTCAAACTCACACCACAGAGAAACCACCATAAAGAAATGAGTTTACTGGGCAGCTCTAGGAAGGTACAAACTGGATGAATGTGACAAGCAGATTCATCATCGTGAACACAATACTATCCTTAAAGCATGCCGTCTTCACTGGATGAGCTACAAAATCAGTCCCTGTTTCCAGTCTTCCCATCTTAGGTATTTAACCTACTGAAGTAGCTTTGGGAGCGATCCTGAGCTTTTCATATTCTACTCAATTCATTTTTCACTGCTCTTTTGATGGATAAAATATAATCACATGCTTCTCTCTCTTAATCCCCTAAAAGTTTGTGTGTATCAGATTGGGGAAAGTGGATTCAGGTTGTAAAAGTTCACGTCGTTTTCCTCTGTTGTTGTTGTTAAGTCTTAATCCCCTAAAAGTTTGTGTGTATCAGATTGGGGAAAGTGGATTCAGGTTGTAAAAGTTCACGTTGTTTTCCTCTGTAGTCTCTGCCTTTTACTGTAGTCTTGCTTTCTGCTTAATTTGAATAGGAAAGGTTGTTTTGTTTTTATTCCTCCTGAGAAGCTGGAGTATGAGACTAGAGAATGTTGGGGAAAGCTGGCAAAGCTGAGATGTCTCTAGAAGCTCTAGCTCTGGGTTTCAGGCACTTCAGTAAGAGACATTATTCCCCTGTTCCTATGTACATTCAAGGGTAATGGAACCAAGAAGGCCCCTAAAGGCAAGAAGCCCCTGGAGCTGTCTAGATGGGGGACAGAAGCACCCACTAGCAGCAAGGTCCCCAGAGCATCCTTACTTAAGGAAAGAATCATTGACACAAAGGGCTGCCCTCCTGCCTCTTCTTACGGGATCAGGCATTTTGAGAAGATATGGAAGGGACATCTTTTCTTAGTACTCAGGAAAGAAGGCTCCAGACCTCTCCTGGCACTCCCATTCCAGCCCATGCATTTCTCACGCTCTCTGAACCATGTCAGCTTTGTTGGAAGGAGCCAGGACTCCAGAGGAGAAGTTAGGTCCTAGAGGTCATCCTGTTGGCACCTAGGTTACCACTTCAAGTCTGAATCATCTCTCAGCTGCCGGCTGTGACTGCCCTGGAGGGAGAGAGCTGCTCTGACCTCTCCCAAGAAAACAATGAACGGGGCTGGAAGGGAAATGGGTGATTCTAAAAGGACAGAAGGTTGGCTTTTCCTTATATTAAAAAAAAAAAAAAAAGCTATCTTTTGCAGGATCCCTATGACCCACCAAGCTAAGATCTGCCCCATTTCATTCTAGAGCTCCACTTCTCCTCTTATCCTGTTCTTCCCTAAATTTGCCTCACTCTCTCATCCTATGGACTTTCCTGCCCCAATAATGAGCACATGGGGCCAGCCCAGTTCCTTCCCTTGGGTTGTGGGTTAAATGGGTGTGGCCACAGAGTCCAGATGAGTAAGAGTGGGCCTCAGAGACAAAATCAATCAAGTTCCACTTGGTTCTGCTCAAATGGATCCTCACCCCCTGCCTTTGGAGTCTACCCCAAATCTCCATATCCTTGCAAACACACTTCCCCCTAAGAAAGTCTAGCTTCCTGTTTCCCTTTGTTTCTTCTCCTTTTTCTCCTTTGCCTGGTCCAAGTGCCCTCCATCTTTTTCTCCCAGTAATTATGTCACCCTAAATACCCACTGTGTCCTTAGCCTTCTACAGAGTCATCCTTTATTAGCTTCAGAGAGTCAAATTCTGAGATTTTCTGCAAACTGTTGATTTTTAATGGAAATTTAGCTGTCTTCCCCACTAACACGACCCCTGCTGGGACTGACATGCACAGTGCCATGTCTGGGAGCACCTGGAACAGATAAAGGCTCCATAAGGGTAGAAACGAAAACCTTCCCAAGAATAAGATCTTTCATTCCTTCTGTGAGGATGATTTCCTCCAGAATTCATGTTCCTCTGTTGAATTGAGCTACTTTTCCTGGAGGCTATCAAAGGATGCTGCAGAGGTGAAAATGTGTGATGAAGGAAGTTGTCCCTGGTGTTAGGTCCCAGCCTGTTCTTCCTGGGCCATAGCTACTCCTAGATTTTTATACAAATTTTCCTACTGCTTGGGGGCCATTTCTTACAGACAACCCAAGTCAGAGACTAGATGAGATACAGAGCCCAAGAGAGTAATTTTTGGCTTCCCAAGCAGGACATGAGTGAGGCCTTAACAACCAGAACCACCATGCTTCCGAGGGCAGCAGAGAATGATGGGTAATGAGGAAGGGGGTGAAACAGCTTAATCCACATGGTTTGGAGACTCCTGACTACTGCAGATCTCTCACCTGCAGAAACTTTGTCCGGCATGTTTTACCAGGTGGCTACTGTGACGTATAGTTACAAATTGGGCTGTGAACTACAAGGTCAGCAGTTCAAAACTACCAGCGGTTCCATGGAAGAAAGATGAGGCTTTCTGCTCCTGTAAAGATTTACAGCCTCGGAAACCCTGTATGTCACTATGAGTCGGAGCTGACTCCACGGCACATAACCACCACCACCACTGTGGTTACTAGGCTCTCCTGGGGCCTACAGGAAATACGGATCTGTCCCCAGAAACAAAGGCAAGGCACTGCTTCACAAGAAAGTATCAGCCTTGGGTGCCACCTGTGTTACCTCAATTCTCAGAATGGATGAGAATCTTTCATTCCTTACAGAACAACAAATTGTTTTCTCCCAGATCATCCTGGGCTTCAATTATGGTAAAGACATTTCTCAGCCAAGTGGGCAATAAATAATTTTCATTTGCAGAGATCTCTAAGGTTGAGTGAATTCCTGGCACGTTTTATTTAAGAAATTACTGCATTATCAGAATTTGGTCTTGCATATGTGAATCTTCTTAGATGCAGGAATATACCTAAGTATGACTCCAAGGGCTTAGACTGAGATTTCCAAGTTCCCTTGGAAATTCCCTTGGCAGGGAATCCATATTGTACACATCAGTCACAGTCCAGATAAATAAATGTGAATATGTCACCTGGAAGGATAGGGCTTAAGAAATGAAGAAGGAATGACTTTGTGTGACTGTCAATCCAGAGCATCAGGAAAATGGCCTTCTGGAATTATGGAAATGAACTCACAATCTTCTGAGAAACCTTACTATTCCCAGACTTGCCTCCCAGGTTTCAGATCCTGAAGATCTTACTCTTGCCAAAGGATGTGTGTGTGTTTGTGTGTATGTGTGTGTGTGCTGGGAGAGCAGAGTGTCTGGGTCCTCTTTATTGGTATGATCTTCACACAGTTACTGAGTGTTGAGGCTGGCTATGATAGCCTATCAGAGGGGAAGGAATACCACAGAAGTACATCATGACTACAACATAAAGAACCATGGACACTGATTTCATCCAAGTTCTAGGAGAAGTGGGGGAAGAAAAAAAAACAGAAAAAGAAAAATAGCCCTTTGTGGTAAAGGGCATGCTGGGAAGGCGAGTGCCTGAGCCGCCTCCCCAGAGCATGCTGGGAGGATGGGCACCAGAGCCGCCTCTCTAGAGCATGCTGGGAGACGGACACCAGTACATCTCCAAGGACTGTACTTTCCCCACCTCCCACCCTTATTCCCTCACCCACCCCAACCCAGAGACTAGAGGAAAGTTTGTCCAAAGATGCCTGTGGAATAGGGTATGCCATGGTTCTCTGCAGGTCCCCCACACTGTGGAGGTTAAGTCAGCGAGTGGGAGAACAGTCAAAATGAGGAGATGGAGAAACAGAGCGGCAGGAGGGAAACGGAGGGACTGACAGAGACTGAAGGGGTCAGTGTGTTGTCAGAGGACATGGGAAGAGTGGAGCCGGGGGCTGTGTGGCTGCTAGCCAGAAGCGTTGATGTACAGCTGGCTCTTGAGGATGTAATCGATGACTGGCTGGGATAGGTAATCCACAACATGGCCGTCCCCGTGCTGCAGGGCCAGCCTGGACAAGAAGAAACAATTCGTTAGATTGGCACCCTTAAACAAGTCAGGAGGACTCGCCTGCTCCTTCAGGGAGAGGGATATCCCATTACCAGTCTTTCCCTAGGCTAAGTAATTGGTATCCATGTTAGGGTAACTATTTGTACCTCTAATTCCTTCCCCACCCCAATGATATCAGTTCATCCTATCTCTGTTACTTCTTAGCTGAGGGACCTGGGACAAGTTACTTAAGGCCCTTTGATCTTCTGTTTTCTCCTCTGTAACATGAGGATCTGAGAAAAAGGAAGACCCCCAGTGAGATGGATTGGCAAAGTGGCAGCATCAATGGGCTTGAGCATGGCAACAATTGTGAGGTTGTGTTTCGTTCTGTTGTGCATATGGTTGCTATGAGTCGGTACCAACTTGATGGTACCTAACAACAACAACAACAACAACAACATGAGGCTATTTGTGCCTATCTCATTCAGTTATTAAAAGGATAAATGAGTCATTATACAAGGCACTTAGAGGAGTGCCGAGCACATAACAAGCACTTTAATGTAAGGCTAAAGAACTGCTGACCTTGTGGTTAGCAGTCCAGTGCTTATCCTAGAGCACCACGCCAGCACTCCAAGGTAAGGTTAGTTATCATGATTCTAGTCCTTTGGGTTCCTCTCCAGGATGGTCTCATGATGGGAAATGAACATGAAACTGGAGCTTTTATGATGGGCCATTTCTCTTCCTTCCTATGGAAGCCCTCAGCTATGAGCTCTGGGGCCCATTGAGAGAAGACACTGGGAGGTATGATGGGTCTCCAGTGACACTTTGGCTTCTGTGACATTTTGTTCCAGTCTTGGTCTGACTGTTTCCTCTTGTCTCCTCCTCGTTTCCTGGGAATGTCAGGCTCTAGGAGCTATTTTTAAAAATCCATATACTCCTCAAGATATTTATATTCTGAAAGGCATCTAAGCCCTGTCTTGTGAGATCCTGGGAGGCTGACTCCCTGTCATTTCAATGGATACACTGTCTGATCATGTGAGCGAGATCCCTAAGTGCCTCTCTGCCACAGAAAAGCTTCTGGAAAACACACCTGTGTTTCCAAATCTCATCCCAGCTTCAGCAAAATTATTCAGGAAGTAGATCTCCAGGTACAACTCCCAGAAATCTTAATTCAGTGGAACTCAATAGAACACAAGAATTTTAATGTTTTCATGGTGATTCTGATAGATAGCTATGTTTGGAAGCACAGCCTTTTCTTCTCCACTCATCATCACTGGGTTTCTGTGCATCCTTCCAGGGAAGAAGTCCAATGAACTCGAGTCCTGGGCTATAGGCGTTTCTGAAATGTGTAACACACATGATCCACTCCAACTTTGATTTCTGAGCCACCACTGCTGGTGGCTTCTGACTGCTCCTTAGCCGCCTTCTAAATGGTGATACGCCTCACGGCCTCCTCTTCTTGTGGACTCTCCTGTGAGTTCATCCACACCTGTCATTTTCTTTGACACTTCCGTGCTCATGGCTCTCAGTGTTACACTTTCAGATCTTCCTAGTCCCTGTGTCTCACCATTCTACTGCATGTTTCCACTTGGGGTTTGTGGTGAGAGTGTTAACTGACTCTTAGCATCCATTCTCACCTTCTTCTATTTAGTATTAAAACTTCTGGGTTTCGCCTGGGTGCATGGCTCCCTAACTATAAAGCCTATTTCCCAGCCTCCACTGCAACTGAGGTTGAGTCAGTGGGAAGCAAAGGAAAGCGAGATGTGCAACTTTGGTTTATCTTCCTGCAGATGAATCTTGTTCCCATGGGCTTTACTCTACCCTTTCCTACTGGTTAAGAATAACAGTCATTGCAAAAGCTGCAGACCCAGAGATGTGAGCTTCATGTTGAAAAATACAGACATGCTAGTGCTTTTGACTATTCAGTAAAGACAAAAATGAACCAAACCTTTCGCTGTAGAGTCGAGAGAGAAATAAACATCTATCTTAAAAAAACAAACAAAAGAAACTATGGATATTGGAACATTTTTGTTATGGCAACTTAACCTGTGTCCTTACTAATACAGGATTCCATGAGCACCTCAAACCAAAGAATTTTAAACTGAAAAATCCTCTTTCCCAGCTCAGACTAGATAATGGGTTTTCCTCTTTTAAAAATATATTTCCTGGGGACAAATTAGTGAGGTCCAAACAGAAGGGTGACTACTGGAGCAGCAGGTGTTGGCCTGAATCTAAGGCTTGGTCTTGACTTAGGAGAGTTGTATGGAAACTTGTACTTGTCAAACATACCTGCTCTTGGTTGAACTGACAACAGACATGGGATGGTTAATGTCATCCTTCACCACCATGATGTTGTTCTGGAGACAGAGCAGAAGATTGGTTATCAGTCCCTAGTACCAAACTCTTTTTGCTCTCTCACTTCTCCAGCCCCCAGGTTTCTCACAGGAGGGGCCACATCACAGACTCTCCCAGCTGGGAGGTGGAGAACTTACTTTATATTTGCGGAGTATTGAAGAGTGGTTCATGATTCGGTCTGTGTCGGCTGCATCCCGGGGCACCACCACAATCCCAAAGTCCCCAACAATCACTTCCATCTGAAAAAACAGAGAGAGGGGTGTAGGGAGAGTGTGGAAGAGAGAGAGCCCTCTAGTGAGACCATGACCCCAAACCCTTTTCAAGGGATTGCTTTGCAGGAGGAGTCCTGGTGTGGTGCTGTAGGACAAGCACTGGACCACAAGGTCGGTTTGAAGTTCAAGGTCAGTGGTTCAAACTCACCCCTGCTCCTCAGAAACCCTATGCAGGTTCTCCATGAGCCAGAACCGACTCGACAGAACTTAACAACAACAAAAACCATACTTTGCAGGGTGGAGCATGTGGAACCTCAAGCTTTAGTTCCAGACTTGGTTTCTCTGCTCAGTCCCATCAGTCAGCTCCTTCACATAACCACCTTGGCTGCAGAGTGATCTGAATGAGTGGAAACCTTGCCTGAAAGGTTTTAACTATCTGTATAGCATTTCATTGTTTCACTGTTTCATGATATACCATAATATATATAGTAACTCGATGCTGTATTGTGAACCTTGTTCTGTTATTTCTATTTTTTACAATTATAAATAAAACATTGATGATTATCTTTATACATAAAATATTTTACCATGTCTCTGATTATTTCCTTAGGATAAGAAGTAAAATAACTGGACCAAGGATATGAATTAGACATATTTCAAGCTCTTGAGACACATTACCAAGTTGCTTTATGGACAGATTTTGCCAATTTTTATTTCCAAAGGGCTTGAAAGTGATGGCATTTACTATGACTTGGATCTTCCTTGGGCATATTAACATCTTGCCAATTATGAATCCCAGGTGAGGTGACAAGACAAGGTGGTAGGTTAATTCTAAGTAGTGCAGCTGGTGGAGGTAAATCTATTTTGGGGGCATGGAACTCAGATTTCCCCCAGTTCTCCACTAGAGTTCACCCAGGGCTTCTAACTGGTTCATTCTGGTTCAACTCTCTGCTGGGGAATCTGTTAAAATGTAGACTATATGATTCAGTATATCTGGAGAGGAAATGCAAACTCTCAGCAGATTCTCAGGAATGAGCTGGTTTGAAGCTCTGAGATCATCATTCAGGACGTAATCTAAGACATTGATTCTCAAGCTTGGCTGCATGTTTAGAGTCACCGGAGACGCTTGAAAAAATCCCCAAGCCCGTGTTATACCAAGACCAATTAAATCAGAATCTCTGAGAATGGGATTGAGGCGTTGGTGATTTTTAAAACTCTCCAGGTGATTCTAATATCCAACCAAGCTTGAGAATCAATGGTGTAAGCTCCGAATGAAAACTCTAAGGAAGTTGGGAAGGCAGAGAGAGAGAGAAGGAAAAGAAAGAGGGAAGAGAAGAGAGAATGCATCTAAGGTAGTATATGTGGGAATTCCTAACCTGTGTGGTCATGTAGATTCTTTGAGGTATCTGATCTAGATTATACTGTGTAGCACCTGCCTTCAGTTTGACTCTGAGAACTTGATAAATGTTTCATATGCAATAATGGGCTCATACCCAGTGTGTAAAGGAGCTCTGGTAGTGTAGTGGTTACAAAGGAGCTCTGGTAGTGTAGTGGTGAACCGCAAGCTCAGCAGTTTGAAACTACCAGCTGCTCCACGAGAGAAAGAGGAGGCTTTCTGCTCCTGTAAAGATTTACAGCCTTGGAAACCCTGTTCAGGGTCGCTATGGGTCAGAACGGCACTTAACAACAACAACAACTCAGTGTGTATCCCTGTTTGAAGTATGGGGATTACGGCACTGAATGGCCACCCAGCCTCATGAGATAACTGCCCTGTGGGTAGTATCTGCCGCTGCTTTCCACTCAGCAACTCATGAGCTAATCAACAACAGTGCCAGGCTGCGCAGGGGGAGACAAGCAGATGGAGACCTTAGTGCTAGACACGTTTTCCTTTTCCAGAAACAGGTGACAGTCTTGCCCCCCTGATAATCACAGATGGGGTTAGGGTCACAAGAAACGAGACACACAGCTTCAATCCACCAAAGTGTCACCTCTGCAGGAGCCAGGCTGGACACTGCAGCAGGTTATCCCTGTCCTGGGGCATGACATTAGGGCTTGAGTGTGAGTTTCATGTGGAAGGGAGGGAAGGTGTGTGTGTGTGAACTGAGCCATGCGCCAAGAAATGCAGCTCTGTTGTTGTTAGGTTCAGTCCAGTTGTTTCTGACTCTTAGCAACAACAGAACGAAACACTATCTGGTCCTGAGTCCTCACAATTGTTGCTATTGCTGAGCCCACCATTGTAGCCACTGAGTCCGTCTATTTCAATGAAGGTCTTCCTCTTTATTGCTGACCCTCTACTTTACCAAACATGATTTCCCCCAGGGATTGGTCCCTTTCAATAGCATGTCCAAAATACCTGAGATGAAGTCTTACCATCTTTGCTTCCAAGGAGTTTTCTGGCTGTGTTTCTTCCAAGACATATTTGTTTGTTCTTTGGGCAGTCCATGATTTATGAGTATTCAGTATGCCTCACCAACACCGTAATTCAAAGACATCAATTCTTCAGTTGTCCTTATTCAATCTTCCAGGTTTTGAATGCATATGAGATGACTGCCATGGCTTGGATTAGGCACATCTCAGTTCAAAGTGACACCTTTGCTTCTTAAAACTTGAAAAACGTCGTTTGCAGGAGATTTGCCCAATGTAGTATATATTGTTTGATTTCTTGATTGCTGCTTCCATGAGTATTGATTGTGGGTCCAAGTAAAATGAAATGCTTGACAACTTCTATCTTTTCTCCATTTATCTATTGCTTATTGGCCCAATTGTAAAAATTTTTGCTTTTTTTACACTGAAGTATAATCAGTGCTAGAAGCAGTATTCTTTGGTCTTTATCAACAAGTAATTCAAGTTCTCTTTGCTTTCAGCAAGCAAGGTTGTGTTATCTGCACATCGCACGTTGCTAATGTGTCTTCTTCCAATTTTTCTATGGGTTCATTTTCAAATAGTCCAGCTTCTTGGATTATTTGTTCAGCATACAGATTAAATGAGTATGTGAAAGAATATAATCTTGCCATACTCCCTTCCTGATTTTAAACCATGCAATAGTCCCTTGTGCTGTTCAAACAACTCCCTCTTGGTCTATGTACAGATTCTACATGCGTACAACTAAGTGTTTTGGAATTCTCAATCTTTGCAATGTTATACATAATTTGTTATGATCTACACATTTGAAAGCTTTTGTACAGTCAATAAAACATCTTTGTCATATTCTCTGATCTCAGCCAAGGTCTATCAGCAATGATACCCGTCATCCCCTGTCCCCTTTAGAATCTGGCTTGGATTTCTGGCAGGTCCCAACTGATTTACTGCTGAAACCATTTTCAAATTATCCTCAGGGAATTTTACTTGAGTGTGATATAAATGATATTGTTCAGTAATTTCGACATTCTGTTGGATCACCTTTCTTTGGAATGGGCACATCACTTGTCTATCGATTCATCAAATTGTGGTGGCTTTCATGTTGCTGTGATCCTGGAAGGGATGTCACTGGTATTTCAAATATTAGCACAGTCACCATGACAGGTTCAGCATAGCTTCCATACCAAGACAGACTAGAAAGTAGGACCTGACAGTCATTGGCCAGTGAAAACCTTATGAATAGCAATGGAGCATTTCCGTATAAAGTGCCAGAAGATGAGCCCCTCAGGTGAACAGGAACTCAAAATATGGCTGGGAAGAGCTGCCTCTTCCAAGTAGAGTCAACATTAATGGCATGAATGGAGTAAAGCTTTCAAGATCTTTATTTGCTGATGTGGCATGACTTGAAAAGAGAAGAAACAATGGCAAGTCCATGAGATGCTTGAGTATTACCTGCCTGAATGTACCATCTCAAGAGTAGAAATGATACAATGAACACTAATGACCAGAGACCAGATGAATTGTGGGATGATATCAAGGACATCACACATGAAGAAAGCCAAAGGTCATTAGAAAGATGGGACCAACACAATATTATTAAAGAAGGGGAAGACTCAGGTGTACAAGAGTTAAGAGTCAATTATATACACAATCCTGCATTACCAGAAACAGCAAGCAGTAATCTACAAGTGGATACACAGGCAGGCCGGCAAGATGAACAGGTATGAGTAAGCGAAAGGGACTACGCTCAGGACCAGATGACATTTCTACAAATATATTTGTATGTGCTGTAAACATATCCATGTTTATAATAGAGCAGACAGGGGGCAAAGGCATGTAAACTTCTTAGCTATAACTAAACACCTGGAGGGAATGAGTCACTGGGCCTGGAGGCTAGGACCATAGTCTGGGGACACTGAGGTCAACTGACATTACATAGTTTGCAAAGACAATGTTCCACGTTCTACTTTTGTTGTTGGAGACTTGTATCTTAGAAGTTTGTGAGCAGCCATCCTATGTGCCACTACTGGTCTTTTCCTGTCCGAAGCAAAGAAGATGGAAGAAAATTAAAGAAGCATGAAAACAATTAGTCCAAAGCACTAATGAACCATGGAAACCTCCACCACACTCTGAAACCAGAAGAACCAGATGGCATCTAGCTACCGCTTCTGACCACTCTGAAAGGAACTGCAATAGAGGGTCCTGCATAGAATGGGAGGAAAATGTGGAACAAAGCTCAAAATTATTAAAAAAGCAAGAGAGAGAGATCAGCCTTACAGATGGATAGAGATTGGTGGAACCTCTGAGACTATGGCCTGGAAATGAACTGATTCTTGGGGTTCAATGTTCAGCCACACAACAGAGAGGTCTAGAAGGTAAGCAATTACTAGGGAGGTACATGCTCCTTAGAATAATCAAAAGGGCAGCATTTGCTCAAGCACAAAGTTCAGAAGGTAAGAAGGGGTAGGAAAGGAGGAGTGGAAACAGGGAATACCGGATGGAAGTGGGATAAGTAATATAACAGTGTGAGGACTGAAACAAAACGTGTATGAACTGTTGAATGGAAAACTGATTTGCTTGTAAACCTTCACTCAGTTAACAATAAAACGTTTGTTGTGTTTTTGTTTTGTTTTAAAAAAGACCAAGACAGATTTCAGAAACAACTCTGAAACTTACTCTTAAAAGTAGAGTAGCTAAATTGAAGAAATGATGGAAAGAACTGAACAGAAGATTTCAAAAGGCAGCTCAAGAAAACAAAGTAAAGTATTATAATGAAATGTGCTGTTGGCATTTCTTAATCTTAAAGAACTGGAGGAAAAAACTCAAGCTTTAAGTTGTAATATTGGGCAAAATATTGAATGGTATAGGAAGCATTGGAAGAAAACGAAAGGAATACACAGTTACTATGCCAAAAAGAATTAGTGATGTTAAACCATTTCAGGGCACAGCATATGGTCAAGTATGATACTGAAGGAGAAGTCCACACTGCATTGAAGACACTGGCAAAAAGCAAAGCTTCAAGGACTGACAGAATACCAATTGAGATGTTTTAACAAATGGATTCAATGATGGAAGGGTCCACTCATTGATGCCAAGAAATTTGGAAGACGGATACCTGGCCAATCAACTAGAAGAGATTCATATTTGTGTAAACTCCAAAGAAAAGTGACCTATGGGATCTATAAAAGTTGTGGAACAATCCAACTCTAGAAAGGAGGAAAAGTAAGCAAACAGATTTTTCGTTAGAGTCTCCTGGGGGAGTACATGTAACTTGGTTTTAGCCTGATGAGACCATTTTGGACTTCTAACCTCCAAGACTATGTTGTTGTTGTTGTTAAGTGCCGTTGAGTTGATTCTGACCCATAGCGACCTTGTATAGGGTTTCCAAGGAGCAGCTGATGAGCTTGAACCACTGACCTTAAAGTTCAAATGACTTAGCAGTCTGATGCATTAACCCACAGCGCTACACCAGGACTCCTTCCAGGACCACGTTGTTGTTAAGTGCTGTTGAGTCAATTCTGACCCATTGCGACCCTTTATAGGGTCTCCGAGGAGCAGCTGGCGAGCTTGAACTGCCAAAGTTGCAGTTCCAACGGCTTTGCAGTCTGGCGCATTAACCCTCAGCGCCACACCAGAACTCCATATAGACGATCAGAAATGCCCTGGTATCACCTAAAACATCTTTTTTAAAAATTCAGTTTATGGAATTCTTTCCTAGCCATGTTTCACTAAGTCACAATCATAAAAAAAGTGACTTAAAATAATCAATACAAACTAAAATTTCTCTTATGATTACTTTCATTTCATTTTAGAATAAAAAAATACATAAATGTAGCAAGCTTCCTCATCAATTTTAAGTAGGAATTTTTAGCTTCTGTCTCACAAATATCTTAATGTCAAAATATCCACTTAAAAATGGTTAGAAATCAGGAATTATTACTGATAAACACCAATACTTATTCAATGTGATCGAGAAAAAGTACTGCATAGTGTGTTGGACTATAGAAGGATAAATTTGCAGTATTTTAAGCCACCACAGTTGTGGTAATAGACCATAGCAACAAGAAAGGAATCCATCATCTTTTGCTTCGATTGCTCTGGTCTTTCTGGTTTTCTCTAGCTCTTTGTAGTCTAATCCCAATAGTCAGACAAGTCATGCTAAAATATAAATCAAATTATGTCATTCTTTGGCTCAAGCCTCTTTACTTAAATACTCCCTTCTGAGTGAGACCTTCCCTGGCCACCCTACTGAAATTTACATCCCTGGCCACATGGACCCATCCACTCCCTACAGCTTCACAACCCTCACACCCTTTTATGCTTCATGTTGCTCCTTAGAGCACTTACCTCCATCTGTTGTTGGGTACCATTGAGTCCATTTTGGACCCTTAGCAACCCCATGTAATAGAGTAGATCTGCCCCCACTAGAGTTTCTAGGTTGCAATCTTTATGGGATTAGATTGCCAGACCTTTCTCCTGAAGAGCTGCTGGGTGGGTTCAAACCACCAACTTTTCAGTTCACTGTTGAGCACTTAATTTTTGAGTCACCCAGACTCCTTTATCTTCACCTAACAGGATATATTTTCTTCATTTACTCTTAAATTTGTCTCTCCCTGAGGGTAGAAACTTTTTGTTTGTTTTATTGTGATTATAGCTATTGTTCCTAGGTACTGTAGAGTCAGTACTGACTCATAGCGACCCAATGAACAACAGAATGAAACCCTGCCTGGTCCTGTGCCAACCTCACAATCATGGCTACATTTGAGCTCATTGCTGCTGCCACTGTGCCAATCCATCTCATTGGGGGTCTTCCTCTTTTTATCAGAACCTTCACTTTACAAAACTTGAAATCCTTCATCAGTGACTGGTCCTTCCCGAACTATGAGAGACGAAGTTTGGCCATCCTAGTTTCGAAGGAGCACTCTGGCTATACTTCTTCCAACACAGATTTGTTTGTTCTTTCTAATATTCTCCTCCAACACCATAACTCAAATGCACCAGTTCTTCTACGGTCTTCCTTATACACTGTCTAACTTTCTGCTCCAATAAAGATTTACAACATCTGAAACCCTATGTAGGATCTTTATGAGTCATGGTTTCAGCGGAGCGGCTGGCGGGTTTGAACCGCCAACCTTGCAGTTAGCAATCTTGTACCTATCCTACAGCGCCACACCATGACTCCTATATAAAATAGAAAACATTTGCCAAGTCAACATTTTTTACATGTACAATTCAGTGACACTATGTTCCTCATGTTGTACAACCATCATCACCTGTATCCTTTTCCCAATCATTACACCATCACTAACAGAAATTCTGTGCCTCCTAAACAATGACTCCTCCTCCCAGCACCTCTCACCTCTGGTAAAATACCATTATCTTTGAGTCAATTTCAACTCACAGTGACCCTATAGGACAGGGTACAACTGTCCTTTAGTGTTTTCAATGTTGTAATATATAAGGAAGTAAACTTGACTCATCTTTCTCCCATGAAACAGCTGCTGGGTTTGAACCATGGACCTTTCAGTTAGCAGCCAAATACTTAACCGTTGTGCCACCAGAACTCCTTCACCCCTAGTAGTTGCTAGTTTTAGGTGCCATTGAGTCGGTTCCTACTCATAGTGATTCTATATGATTTCGGAGACCATAAAACTTTAAAGAAGCAGAAAAAAAAAAACTTGATTTCTATGCATTTAAGGGCAGGGTTTTTTTCTGTGCTAATTATCGCTGTGTCCCCAGGTGAAAAGGACCTGGCTCACCAGAAGTGCTTGGTTGTATTCCGTGGAGTCCATTCTAACTCAGTGACCTTGCACAAGGTTTCCGAGGCTGTAAATCTTTACGGGAGCAAAAAGCCTCATCTTTTTCCCAAGGAACGGCTGGTAGTTTCGAACTGCTTACCTTGAGGTTCGCAGCCCGATTTGTAACCACTACTCTCCCAGATCTCCTACCAGAACTTAATAGCCATGCTTAATAGATGCAAATGAGTGAGTGTCTGCAGTCTTCTCTGAGCCTTTGTCCTGGAGGAGTTAGCTGATAAAGCCTCACTGTTTCCAGGTAGCAGAGGAAGATCATCCTATCACTAGGTTGTTGTCTTTCTTATTGTTAAGTGCTGTTGAGTCAGTTCTGACCCATAGCAACCCTGTATATATAGGGTTGCCCTGGGAAATTCAAGGAAGTGAGCCTATACAAACAGACTTTCAGCTCTGGTAGCGTAAGAGTTGGGCTGCTAATCTCACAGTCAGCAGTTCGAAACTACCAGTGGTTCCCTGAGAGAAAGGTGAGACTTTCTGCTCCCATAAAGATTTACAGCCTTGGAAACCCTATACAGGGTCATTATGAGTCGGAACCAACTCCATGGCACACAGCCACCACCACCATGGCAAGCAAGGCCGACCGCACTTTTACAGATTCCCAGGCCTTATCTGAAGGACCCCTGGGGGCATAGTGGGTTACGCATTGGGCTGCAAGTTCACATCCACCAGTTGCTCCCCAGAAGATGAAGCTTTCTGCTCCCATAAAGATTTGCAGCCTCGGAAACCCTATACAGGATGGCTATGAGTCAGAACCAACTCCATGACATGTAGCAGCAGAGCAGCAGAAGGCCTGATTTAACTGGTCAGAAGCAATTCCTGGGGAGCTTTGAAATGAAATACAGTTCAACTCTAACCCTAGAGACTTGGTGAGGCAAGTCTGGGCTGGGCTGGGCCGGGCTAAAGCTTCTCACTGAAAGGGGAGCCCTTTAATATGTTTTACATCCACCCATATTTGAAAAATTGTTGCTTTAAATCATCTAGACAGTTTGCAAAGTTGCAAACACTCTGGCTTGGGCTGAGGTTAGTAAACTTGGAATTCAAGCAGAATAAGCACATGACAAGTTCTGGAGTGTGGGGGTGAGTAGGGAAGATATATGATGACAAGAAACCAAGGCTTGCTCAGACCCTCCCTAGCCACAGAACCTACCCAGTGTGTGCCCAGACCCATCCAGGCCCTTCCGACTGAGCTCTCCTTCAAGTTGATTCTGACTCTTGGTGACCCCATGTAAGCAACGTAGAAGTGCTCCACAGTGTTTTCAAGGTTGTGACCTTTCAGAAGTAGCTCTCCAGACCTGTCTTTGGAGACAGCTTTGGAGTACATTTGAAGCACCAACCTTTCGGTAATCAAGTGCTTAACCCTTTGCACCACCCAGACACTTCTGCATTAGGGGTATGGAATCTCCTACGTCTTCATGTAGAGTCCTTTGTAGGCTTGTCTTGTGGGAGGTGATATACCTGGCCAATGAAATAGAACTATTTAGCACGGTCCTTTCTTGGTCATGACTAATGGGCTCTCACACTGCTGAACCCAGAGGGCAGGATCGGGATATACTCTTCTCCCCTGCAGCACAAACACACTGTGGTCCTCTCAGCTCAGCTCTTGGTTGTGTATGTCTCAGAGGTGAAGGCCTATGACATTCATCCTGCTTCAACTTCCTGCTCACAGGCAGGGCTTTCATCAGATCTTTTCATCTTCTAGTCAAAGGCTCCTCAGGGGATGCAGGAGCAGGGATGGGAAGAGGAAGTTGTAGGGGGTGGATTCTGCTTCCCCCTACAGGGAGGAAGGATATGAGACATGTTGAGGCAGGAAGCAACTTAGTCTTGGGAGAGAGAAGACTCATGAGTTATGTGGCAAACCTCATGGAAGGAATGTGGAACTTTTATCATCCCTCAGGAGGGTTTAGAGGTGCTGTGGGTGAGTGCTGTGATCTTAGCCAGGTACTTTCCTAGGTCCCAGGAACACAGGGGAGTAAGAAGAAAGTTTACTATCTACTGAGATGTTAGACAAGTGATTATTTTCAATGATATATAGTACTATAAAGGAGAAGCAGAAGTTGATGTCTTGTGATAGCTAAAGTCTTCTGAGTAACTGGCCAAAAAAACTCTGGGCCACATCTCATGGTTGAAGGTGCCCTTTCATTTTTATATTTAACAAATTTTTATTGAATGTTGTTGTTTAGTGCCATCGAGTTGGTTCCGACCCATAGTGACCCTGTACAGGGTTTCCGAGTATATAAATCTTTACGGGAGCAGAAAGCCTCATCTTTCTCCTGCGGAACAGGTGGTAGTTTCGATCTGTTGACCTTAAGGTTCGCAGCCTGATTTGTAACCACTACGCTACCAGATCTCCTTATTTATTGAATGCATGTGGTGGATATTCTGATGCTGGCAAATAAAACAAGCAAGGAATTCAAGGAATCCAATATAGTAGTTGCCCCCAATCAACATATCTTTAGTGCCCAAACTCACCCAAACTACATACTTATCCATTTTATATTCTGTGTATATATTGTTACATATATATATTAAAATATATTCTATATTTTTATTTAAAATATACTGTTTCCAGTGGAGTCCTGGTGTAGTGCTGTAGGATAAGCACTGGGCTGCTAACAGCAAGGTCAGTGGTTCAAATCCACCAGTCGCTCCTTGGAAATCCTGTACAGGATCGCTGAGTCTAACCGACTTGACAGCACTTAACAACAATAACAAATGTTTTCTGCAACAACTTGCTTTTAAAGATTGGGGATCAGAAGCCTATTTAGAATATGTGTACTAACAAAACTTACCTTCTAGTGGGGAGAGCTTATCGGCAAATAACTATAATATAAATAAGAAAATATCAGAGCTAAGTACTACACTGAATATAAAATAAAATGGCCTTTAAGCTGAAACCTAAATAGTAAGCAGAGACCTGGCACAGAACTGTCTGGAAGAAAAGCATTCCCAACTAGTGAGGTGGGGAAAAAGGCATAAAGGAGTCATGTTGGGGATACAGTCCAGAAGGTCAGAAAAGTAAGCAAGAGCTTGGTCATTGTATGGATGGGGTTTCATTCTAATTCTAATTCATTCTAATTACAATAAAAAACAACTAAAGTTGGAATCTACTCAATGGTACCCAATAACAACAACGGAGTGTTTTAAGAAGAGGGTTTTATATAATTAGCAATAGGATTTGGTTTACATTATCTTATCCTGTTAAGATTCTCAGTTGGCTCATTCTGAGATCAAGGTTCAGAATCCTGACCTCCTCTTACTGAGCACATTCTCTTGTTCAGGTACAGCACATTAACACATCGAGGGTGAACATGAGGCAGTCAGTAAGGATGGGAAGAAGCAGGTATTCAGGATCCATCCATCATGTGCCAGGTGCCCTACTAGAAGCTTTACTTATTATCGGTTTTAATCCTTCACCAGCTGTCTTATAAAACGTGTCTCGGTTCTCATTTCAGAGATGAGCAAACTGAGACTCCGTAAGATTTAATAACTTGCCCCAATGGCATAGCTATAAGTGTGCTTGAACCGACTGGAGTCTGACTGAGGAAGCCTGGTGGTACAGTGGTTAAAGAACTCAGCTGTTAATCAAAAGATGGGTGGCTTGAACCCATCAGCTGCTCTGCCAGAAAAGATGTAGCAGTCTGCTTCTGAAAAGACGACAGCCTGGAAAAGCCTAAGGGGCGGTTCTACTCTATCCAATAGGGAGGTTATGAACCGGAAATAGACTCCCGGGCAATGGGTATCGGTCAATGAGTGCTAACTTAGGGACTCATTCCACCTGACACTGTCTCTAGATCTATTTTTAAGATTCATGTTTCTGTGATTTGAAAATTTATAGGTTTAAAAATATTTTTGTTTGATAGTATAGTCATCTTATTTTTTCTTCTAGGCGTGGTGGTGGTAGTTATGTGCCATGGCGTCGGTTCCTACTCACAGAGACCCTGCACAGGGTTTCCGAGGCTGTGAATCTTTATGGGAGCAGAAAGCCTTATCTTTCTCCCGCGGAACAGCTGATAAATTCTCCTTTCATTACTCTATGCCTCCCCCTAGAGTACATAAGGCTGTACACTTCTGGATGGGATGAAAAGATTCTAGGAGCAGAGTAGCTTGTGAGGAGTCCCACCCGTGCAGTGAGTGAATCCTGAGCCGATGTTCTGCTCCACCCACCCCCTAGGATGGGAAGGTGGGTGGAGCCCACTGTGGTCAGACAGCTCTTTAGTATAAACAAAAGGAGGGTGCTTCAGAGGGGCTTCCCATAGGAAGTCATCCCAGCTCCCATTCCCAATTAGGGTGTGGGAAAGCAGGGGATTCCAGACCTAAGTAAAAGCCTGAAAACCAAACAGAACAGCTCCTTTCACACGAGAACCAGAATCCTCCTCTGCAGGAGCTGGGCTTCCTTCACTTAGCCTGTATATTCAGCATTGGTCTTATCAGTGCAGGGGTGGATGGTCCATCAGCCTTCCTGTCTGGAGCTGGACTGTCTGATAAAAACCATGGAAGCTTGAATAACCAAATGTTTGTCTTTTCTCCATTTGTCCTGGGGCCCTGGGATTTCTTCTGGAGTAGCTAGTGCCTCCGGCTCTTCCTCTGTTTATTTTCTTTGGTTGTTTTCCCATAGTTGGTAGATATAGGAGGCAATCCATGATAGCTTGTTTCGAAAAATGTTGAATACTGCCAATTAGAGCCAGCCTGTGGCATGTTGTGATTTGAGTCATTCAAAAAGAAAGGGGCGCTCCCCTCAACCCTCAATGGCTCATTTCTGGTGCCTAATGGTCCACTTTTAGAGATTCATTCCTTTAGGTTAAATATTGATTCTTGCTCATTTAAAATGCAAATATCTGTTCAGAGCAGCTAATACATTTAACCATTAAACTTAATGATTTTTCCTGTTTGCTCAAAAGCTAATATCTTTCCAGATGACCAAGATAAACCTATTTCAACCAGGTGGAATTATTTCCCACCACTCGATCTTATTCTACCCCATCCATATCTGGAAGTGTCTTCACCTACCTGTCTGTCAGTTTGTCCTACAGCGTTGGGCTTGTGTATTGCAATGATGCTAGAAGCTATCCCACCAGTATTTCAAATGACAGCAGTCACCCATGGTGGATGGGTTTCAGGGGAGCTTCTAGATTGAGACAGAGTAAGAAAAAAAGGCCTGGAGATCTATAAAAATTAGCCAACGAAAACCAATGGATCACAACAGAAGACTGTCAGAGCTAGTGCTGGAAGAGGAGCCCCCTAGGGTGGAAAGCACACTGAATACACAATGGACTTGAGCAGACCAGTGATGATGAAAATGGTGCAGGACTATGCAACATTTCGTTCTATTGTACAGGGGCCACCAGGAGTCAGAGGCAGCTAATAACAACAATCATACCTGGAACCCCCTTCTCTTTCTACCCACTTAATTTTCAACCCTGCCCCTTGTTCAAAGTCCAGCTCAAGTGCCACTTCCTCCCCTCTGGCCTGCCGTGAATTATATCATTATCCTCACATGTCTGTTTTATCTGGATTAGGGAAGACCCCCATTGAGATGAATTGGCCAAGTGGCAGCATCGATGGACTGAAGCGTGGCAACGGTAGTGAGGTTGGCGCAGGATCAGGCAGTGTTTCGTTCTGCTGTGCATAAGGCCGCTATGGGTCGGTACCGACTCGATGGCACCTAACAACAACATCAACAAGGGGTCTTTGTGCCCAATGGGAAATGTCATAAGGGATGACTTTGGGGAGGGAGTGGGAGGGTTCCCCTTCATTAGTGTCATTGGGTTTTGGCATGGAAGGAGTCAGTACAGGAATTCAGGGCAAAATCAAGAGCAAGACTGACTCAGTGGCAAGTTGTGACTATGCCAGAGAGGCCCTGGCAGTTCTGCTGGCCACCAGAAGCCTCAGCTTGTGCTCAGCCTATGTGGAGGGAAGTTTGCTCCACGGCCCCTTTTACCCTTTCATTACTGAAGAATGAGAGGCCCCTCCTTCTCCCCAGACCAGTTTGGA
The DNA here is from genome assembly GCF_000296735.1 of Chrysochloris asiatica. NCBI lineage: Eukaryota > Metazoa > Chordata > Mammalia > Afrosoricida > Chrysochloridae > Chrysochloris > Chrysochloris asiatica. The sequence continues at coordinate 2,601,940 of NW_006408721.1, read as the reverse complement.
CTAGTGGTTCCTCACCTGCCTTGTTTCTGAGAATTCTGGAAAAGACAAGAGAGACTGGAATGAGGAGCCAGAACCTAGGATTTTCCCAAGAAGCTTTGCTTTCCTTTCTACTCTGTTTCCTCATTCTTGGCTTTGGGGGCACTGGTCTCTGAGCAGAAGTTGGTGGTCTGTAAGAGTCACTTAGGGTACCAGGTAATAAAGAGAGATGTGTTCTGATAAAATGGATGAGGGAACGAATGAATAAATGCTGGGTCTCATATACTTGATCCCTGGTAATCTCACGGTCAAGGAGCTCTGGTAGTGTAGTGGTTAGGAGTCAGACTGCTAATCACAGGTCAGCAGTTTGAAACTACTAGCTGTTCCATGGGAGAAATATGAGGCTTTCTGCTCCCATAAAGATTTACAGCCTCGGAAACCCTATGCAGGTTTGCTATGAGTTGGAACCAACTCCACGGCACACCAGCACAATCTCATGGTCAGGAACTGAAATCCCTAAAATGGGTCCCTTCTAGGCAACCCCTAGATAGTAGAACTTTCTAGTACAATAAGCAGGACTCACCCTATGCCGAGTCTTGAAAGACCTTCTATTTCCAGACACTTGAGATGCAACCTTCTCTAAGTAAGGACAGTGGAGTAAGTCATCGAATTCTCCCTACAGCCCCTTTGTTGTTCACTCTCAGCCCTATTTCTGACTGAGAACTAGACCCTTTCTTGCCTTTGGGGAATTTTGCAGAAAAAAAGAAGGTATCTGAAGTGCCCTTAACCTCACTGAAAAAATATTGCTTGATGTGTGGGGAGGGGAGAGGAAAGAGAATAGAGAGAAGGAAAACAATGTTCCCAGCCTCCCCAACCCCTTTTCTTTATCCCTCTCTTTCTCTGTCTCCCTTTTCCGCTCCCTCTCTCAGGAGTACAATGGCTCCTGATGTGGTGCTGTAGGATAAGCATTGGACCACAAGGTCAGTTTAAACCAACAGGTCATCAGTCCAAACTCACCAGCCGCTTCTCAGAAACCCTATACAACACCAACATCGGGTCACTATGGATTGGAATCACCTTGATGGCAATGTGTTTGGTTTTATCATTTCCTCCCTCTCACACACGTTCTTAGCTAAAGCCCACACCCTCCTCCCTCTGGGACAACCTCCTAGGGACAAGGTCTCAGAGGAGAATGAGGCCTGGTGGTCATAGGTGGGTGAGACCAGTATTGGGTTCCCAGTCTTAGGTGGGAGTCCCAGGCCCCCAGGTGGGCATGAAGGCAGAGTGCCACCAACTTCAAGAGAGCACAAGGGAGCATGGCTGTGGTAACTGACAAAGAGATGAAGGCCTGTCCTGTTTTTCACAGTACACAGAGCCTCTCCATTACTGGTAATCAGTAATCACTCAGACTCAACTTCCCACCATTCCTCAGCATAGGGATTTGACTTTGGATTTTATTTAAATAAATTAAAGGTGATATTTATGGTACCCCTCTTTTTGTGGACTGAGAGTCATATTTGTTATGTAAGGAAACAGCTCCTTGGTGTCTTTACCTCTCTACCTCACAAGCAGTGAGTCTAAAAACCCTTCAGATTTGCAGGGGGTTGAGTCAGGGCACCGAGCAATTGCTTAACTAAGAGGAAGGGTGACAGGGTTCTGGAAAACCAGCTGGTATGCGTTTCAAGGGTTTCTCCCCGCAGATCTCCCAGTGCCTCTGCAGTGAAATAGACTCTGGCTTCCATGGACAGCAGAGACACAGAGTCCCTGTGGGCCTGGATTGTTGTGCTCTGTACTTGTGGATGTAGCCAGACTGAGTGCCCTGGGTGGCCAGGGTGACTGACCCTCCTAGTTTGTTCAGAACTGAGAGAATTCCCAGGACATGGGACTTCCAGATTCAAATCCTGCCGAAGCCCAGGTCAAACTGGTAGAGGTCTGTCACCTTATCTTATTGTCACACCCATCACTGGCTTCCAGGGCATTCTCCTAAGTCATCTATCTCAGACTGGTGAGTAGCAGCGTGGGAAGGAGTCCCAAGGAGCCCTCCTGGCTTTGTAGTTAGTAATTGCTTGACTGCTCACAAAAGATCAGCAGTTCAAAACCACTAGTCAACAGATCCACAGGAGAAAGGTGTGGCACATTGATTGCTTCTATAAAAATTGTTGTTGTTAAGTATTGTCGAGTTGGTTCTGACCCATAGCAACCCTGTATAGGGTTTCCAAAGAATGACTGGTGAGTTTGAACTGCCAACCTTGCGGTTCAAACTGAAATTGCAGTTGAGTGTTTATCCTACAGTGTCTTGGAAACCCTGTGGGGCAGTTCTACCCTGTCTATAGGCCACGATGACTTAAAATTGACTTTATGGCCATGGATTTGGCAATGAGTAAGAAAATGTATCCCGTTTTCCCATGGTGACTTGCAAAGGACTGAAATTTTATGCAATTCTTCTGGAAGGCAACAGTGAAGTGAGTCAGGGTCAGGACTGCTCAAGTGAGAAGGTGGGTGAATGGGCCTAGGTCTCACTCCACCTCCATGGTCACATTCCTGGTAAATCAACAGCTACTGATTTTAGCCAAGGTGTCATTCCCCTTCCATGTAATCAACTAGCTCAAAGAGGAGAGACCCAGGGCCCTTCTCTCAGGTGCTCAAGTGTTGCCACTTTGTAGGAAAATGAGAGGAACTTAGTCAGCAATTCACCTGGGGGAAACTGAGTGGAACTGGCCTAGTAGGGTGAGCTCCAAATCATATAGACTTCAGGACCCAGAAAGCCTGAGGAACCTTCAAGAGGAAGACTCCACAAAGGTAACAGACAACACCCCCACTCCCACCCAGTTTTTTGCCCGGGAAGTAACAAACTGCTCCCTGGGATTCCCTACTCCTCAAGGTACTTCAGGTTGTTGCCCCAGCTGCTGGCTTCATCCCTCTAAATCCCTCCTTAACTGCCCAACCTCTCCAGGGTATGGGGCCCAGGCAGTTGCCCAGATTTGCCGGGATTCTTGAAAGAGCTTTGCTGAGATCTTGTACAGAACTTTGCCTGCATTATTTTTTACTTTCACAGCACCTTGTGAAGCAGAGAGGGAAGCAAAAGGTAATTAAGCCACTTAATCCAGAACTGAAAGAAGGTTTAGCATTTCACCTGCAGGAAATTGTTCCGGGTAGAGATGAAAGGACTACACAGTATAATTTGCTTCCCTAAAACTCTCCCTCCCTTCTTCTTTATCCTGCAGCATGTTAGCACTAATGGCCCCCACCTTGAAGAGCTATGTGTCTATCTATGTGTCTGGAGACCAAGTGTAGTGCTGTAGGATAAACACTCGACTACAAGGTTGGTTTGAATCACAAGGTCAGCAGTTCAAACCCACTAGCCACTCCTCGGAAACCCTACACAGGGTCGCTATGGGTCAGAACCGACTTGACAGCACTTAACAACATCTATGTGTCTATTTAGGTAAAATTCATTTATTAATGTTTGTTCATGTTAACTGTGTGCTAGGGACAATGCTAGATACTTTATATGGGTAATCTCATTTAATTCTTCCAAATCCTATAAAGTATGTACTATTATTATTCTCTTTTAAAAATGGGGAAAACTGAACTCAGATTAACATTTGTCACAAGCTGTGTTGAGTATAAGGAGCGTTCGGTTTAGAGGTCACACTCTTCGTTCTTCTTCGTCAGTCTTCCTCTTGCAATTTGGCCTTTGGCTTTCAGTTCTTTCGAGCAGTTGCAACAGCTGAAGCTATAAATAAGGGCTGACCAACCCAGTAGGGACCAACCAGGGGACTGGGCGCTGACCACATTTCATGGCTGTGTGATGGGATTTACAAGAGCCCTAAATCCTGAGGCTCAAGTGAAGTCTCTGGGTTGGTGACCACGCACAAGAGAAGGTGGCACATCCCTCTCTGGATCATGGAAACTCCCTGGTGGGCCCTACCCAAACCCTCAATTGTATCCTTTCTTTGTTGTTGTCATAAAAAAGCTACAGAAGGTATGGTATGTCCACTGCTTTTGAGTTAATTTTGACTCAGTGAGCCTCTGGAACAGACTAGGCATGCCCCATAGGGTTTCTAAGGCTATCCATCTTTATGGAAGCCCACTACCACCATATTCATCAGAGCAGCACACACACACACCATACACACACACACACGTATCTTGTCACCTAATATAGATTGAATATGCTTGGCGTTGCAGTGTCATAAATGTCTCCAGCATCTCACAATATTATAGACAGTGTTCTAAATAATTTTATAGATTAAAAAACAGACAATTGAGGCCCAGAGGAGTTGAGTGATTTCCATGAGGTCACACAGCAAGGCAATTAAAAAGCACTAGATCTGGGATGGATGCTCTGGGGATACAACTTCAAGTGGCTGTGGCGTATGGAGCTAGCATTAGTTAAGGCTAACAGATGAATGAATGAATGAATGAATGAATGGAAGAGTTTGTGGAAATAAAGGCTATCTGAAGAAGCCTTTAATGTGTGTCAGTGGTAGCTCCATACATTGGCTGGTTTAAGATCATCACAGTTAGATCTGGTAACAAAGGATGATTGCACTTCTAAATGACATAAGTTTAAAGACTTGGTTCACTATCCTAAATCAATAGTCAGGAGGGTCCTACTGTCCTTTTGCCATAACTTCTCCCCTCTTGACCCTTTTTCTCTTGTTGAGTAAATTGTAGGGTGGTACTAACTACCTCTTCAAAATGAATGAAAGGAAAACAAAACACATAGAAATTTCAAAAGGGCAGAGGATTATTGTGTTTGGATTGCTTTTGTCCACACCAAGCACTGTTTGGAGTAAGGTTCTGTATGGTTCAGATGGCTTTTCTTCCAGGGGCAAGATTGAGGAGGAGTGTAAAAAAGCCACAGGAGATTAAGTTGGGGGGGGGCAGGTGAGAGTTTTCTTCCAGAGCCTGTGAATGGATTGCCCTCCAGGAGCTCCAAAGGAGGGGGAAGACAAGACAAAGGGCCGAAAACAAATGCACCCTCCCGGTCCTGCGCATCCCAGTCCACGCCATAACCTCGCTACTCACATCTGCTTCGTTCCAGAGCCCTGGGATGCAGAAGGACTCCAGCAGGTCACTGCCACACAGCAGCAAGATCCGCAGCTCTGAGAAGAGGGAACAAAGATCGCAAGGGGAGTGAGTCAGGAGAGATCTGGGAAGCATTCAACTCTGCTGTCTCTACCTGAAAGCCCTTCCATATGAACACAGAAATCCCCTAGAGCCCAGTTCTTCCATTGTGTGTGTGCACTTCAGAAACTTTTGTACACCCATCCCTCTAGCTCAGTTACAGACCTCATCCACTGCAAGAAGTTATTCATTCAGGGAGCACGGGACAGAATGGTAACCACCTCAACAGGGGATGGCCCAGCTGAGGGTCTGGTCTACGTGAGATCTGAAGGGCCCTCTCTTGCTCTGTATCAAACAGAAGTATCACTGGAGTTAAGCTTCTTTGCAATATTACAGGACTTGTCTCTCTTCCCAGGAGCTGACAGGGAGGTGGGTGCTAGGGAAGACATCAAGTACACCCATGAACTGCCTCTCTCTACAAGGTCACTGCCTTCAGCAAAGGGCTCAGCAGCCAGGCTCAGCCGGCTTCCTTTATACTTACTCTTCCTGGCACTCAGGCAAGCTTCCTGCTTGTTCAGTTGTTTTCCTTCCCACATTAAAGCCCACCTAGAATCATCCCAGTGAGGCCCAGTGTCTTTTAAAACAGACAATCAACTGACTGATTCAGTAAGACAGAGCAATGTGGAAAAGGAATCCTGGGATTTTTGGAACACTGTGAGGAGAACTCCCCACTGGGGGCATGGCCCCAGGTGGTTGGTTTCCAGGCACACCAGGCCCAGTTGTGCACTGGCTATCAAAAACAGTCCTGTCCTGAGCTTGGACTCAAGTCCCCCAGAGCCTGAGAGATGGCTGCTGTCAGCCCTGCCTGTCTTGACCCCCTAGCTTGTGCATGGCCCTGATAAGGGCTTTCAGATGGCGTGTTTGTCCCTGCTCTACAGAGAATCTCCCGATGTCTCTCAGACAGGTGGAGGGCTGCTGTACCGATGAGGATGGCTTCTCATTGACCTGGGGGCTGGGCAGCTGATCTGTCTAAGGGAGCCCATGGAGCGCTGGCATCTAACTCCTAAATGTCCCCGCTGCCTCTCCTCACCTCCGCATATCAGACTGTAGTCTAATGATCTTCCGTCTAATGATCAGGACATGCTGAATGAATGGACAAGCTGATGCCAGAGGCCTCGGTGTATTCTGGGATGGCTGAGCTCTTGTGACCCTGGAGACACTGGAGGAAATGCTTGCCTGAGTCGGTGTCCCCTTCCCTGCCCCCAAAGGACTGTTATGCATGGAGCAGTGGGAGATGAACTGGACTTTCCCAGTCTAGAGCTCCAGGGCTCTGTGGAGGCCCAGAGCTGAGGGGCCCTCTCTTGCTCTGTATCAAACAGAAGTATCACTACTAGCTGCTAGCTCTCCACATCAGTGCTTCGGATAGGGACAATTTTGCTCCCCAGAGGACATTTGGCAATGTCTAAAGCCCTGATGACCTGGTAGGATTAAGCAGTGGACTGCTATCTGTAAAGTCAGCAGCTCAACTCCACAGCCACTCCTCAGGAGAAAAGGCTGTCTGCCCGTGTAAAGATTTCCAGTCTGGTAATTTCCAGTCTATGGCACCTAACTACAACACCTTACATTGGTCACTATGAGTCGAAATCGACTGACTGGCAGTAGGTTTGTTTTGGTTTGGGGAAACATTTTTGATAGTCACAAGGGGGCCGGTGTGGGGAGAACAACTGGAAAAAGTGGGTATAGGCCAGAAATACTGCTAACCATCCTACAATGCACAGGATGAGCCAACACAACACAGAATTCTCCTGACTCCAATGTCAGTAGCGTTGCCGTTTCAAAACCCTGCTCTATGACCATGAAAACGAATCTCTTTTTTAGTCTCAAGCCATGGATGTACTTGGCCACCCAAGTATAATGAAGGAAATTTTGTTTTAAGTCAAAGCACAGGAACTTAAATTGTGGGGTCTTTCCCTGTGGGACCCCAACGAATATGCTTGTCACAGACAGGAAGCACTGGCCGTGTGTGAGATCCCAGCTGCGGCAGCAAGGGGGCAGTGGTGGTTTCTCCTGGTTTATTGTACGTGATGAGCGCGCATTTCCAGCCCTCAAGCTTGTGGTTTGGGGAGCCCCTGAGGAGCAGTCACCTGGTTAAGAACATCAAAATGGGGACATGGATGCTAACTGAGCCAGGAGAAAATGACTTGCTCTTTCTCACAAAGTATGCAAGGGGATTTCAAAATGGGAACGCCTGCCACGGGCCTCCCCGAACACAATGACCTGCAGGTAAGACAGCTTTCTCCACTGTCTCTGGGCCTGCCTCACTCCCTCTATCAGCGCTCTCACACCCACACTCCCCTCGCAGGAATCCCGGCTATGTGAAGCCCGGGTCCTGAGGCCCATTCCAGCTCCCACTGCACACAAAAAGGCCTCAACATCTTCTTGACAACTGTGTCCACCCACCTCTACTTTCTCCCAGCATATACTTTCTCCAGTCTCCTACCTGTCCGTGAACAGTACAGGTGAAGAGGGGGACAGGCAGAGCCTCAGGGAAAGCCACAGAGAATGGTCACTTCCCAACTTCCATTTTCATTCAGTCACAATGGGGCAAGATGTGCAGTGGACACAAAGGTCAGCCTGAACCACAAGGTCAGCAGGTTCAAGCCCATCAGCACTCCTCGGAAACCCTATATAGGGTGGCAATGCGTCAGAACCTAGCAACAACAACAAAGACTACAACTACCCCTCACAAGTCCCTGGGTGGTGCAAATAATTAATGCTGTCATCTACTAACCAAAAGTTTAGGGGTTCAAACCCACTCAGAGGCACCTTAGAAGAAAGTCCTGGCAATCTACATTGAAAAAAATCAGTCATTCACAATATTCTATATCCTACTTTAAGGAGCTCTGGTTATGAGTTGGGATGCTAATCTCACAGTTAGCAGTATGAAACTACCAGCAATTTCACAGGAGAAAGATGAAGCTTTCTGCTCCCATAAAGATTTACAGCCTTGGAAACCCTATACAAGGTCAATGAGTCGGAATCGACTTCACGGCACATAACCACCACCACCACCATATCCTACTTTGGTGAGTATCAAACTGGAGTTTTAAAAGCATCTGAGTAGCTATCTAAGGTACAATTGTACAGAAGAAAGAAGAGTGAAGAAAATCAAAGTTGCATAGACTCAATTAGTCTAAAGGACTTATGGACCACTCAAACCCAAGTTTCCACAACTCTGAGACCAGAAGAACTAAATGGTGCCTGGTTACCACTATCAACTGATCTAAAAAAGATCCCAATAGAAGATACTGGATAGTGTGGGAGAAAAATATGGAACAAAACTCAAAATCATAAAAACCAAGCTTACTGGCTCCAGAGACTGCTGGAACCCTAAGACTAAGGTTCTTGGACACTCTTCAGGTCTGGAACTGAACTAACCCCCATGACTCAACTTTCAGGCATAGGACAGGTTGATAAATTGACCCAGGGAAGTACACACTCATTATAACCATATAAATCAAAAGGGTAACATTTATCCAGGGATAAAGCTCAGAAGGCCAGAGGAGAAGGAAAGAAAGAAGAAAGGAAATGCTACATTGCATGGAATGCAACTAGTCTCACAAATTAAAATGTATAAGAATTGTTCAATGGAAAACCAGTTTGCTTTGTAAACTTCTTTAAAAATCACAGTAAAAAGTTTTTTAAAAACCTGTCATTGAATACCCTATGTATACATTTCTACTCTGACACACACAAGGAGTTGACTCTGTGGCAACTAATTTTTTAATTGTCATTGAACACCTTCACAGGGGTACAGGTGAATTCTGTAAGTAAAAGCTCAATGCAACGTGCAAACATTGATCTGATCAGCACTGTCCTGTCTAGAGGACGGGACTGTAGGAGATGCCCTAGTGTTTCAGTCCTGGGTTCTGGGAATATAAACAAGGCTACAGCCTGTGGCCACAAAAAAAATTTCTCTTTGGAACAAGAAGACAAGTATACACTGGAATAAAGTTTACAAGTCTACAGACTTGCTCTGAGCTTGGCTGGTTGGGGAGACGGCCGCTCCTGGCCATATGGAGAGCTGCAGGGAAGCGATGGTTCTGCCACTCAGACTCCAGCCTGATTTTCTGGGAGCTCTAGAGCTGTGCAACCAGGAGCCAAAGGCACCTGTCTCCTTTGGGACCTCTTCTGGTGGTCGTCATGGATATGTTGCTAAATCAATGATATAAGATGAGGTAAAATAATAAGGGAGTGAAGGGGGTGAGTAATCAGTACCTTTTGTTTGTAATACAGTTCATTTAATGGTAAGTCTAGACAAAGGAGTCCTGTGGCTCAGTGGTTAAGCTGCTAATCAAAAGGTCTATGGTTTGAATCCACCAGCCGCTCCAAGGAACAAAGATGTGGCAGTCTGTTTCCATAGTGACTACAGCCTAGAAAACCCTAACCCTATGGCACAGTTCTCCATCCTGTAGGGTTGTTGTGAGTTGGAATGGACAGGAGAGCAGTGGGCTGGGTTTGGCTTGGGTAGGTTTCCATAGTCTAACTTTTTGAATGACAGTGTTTAGAAACCCCTGAAGATTATACAATGGGTTCTGGTGAACTGGTGTGAGCCCCAACTCCAGCATACTGCTGAGCCTCAAGTCGGGGGAGGACACCAGAGAAGCCCCCTTGACATTTCACACCACGGCTTCCCAGGAGGCCATGACCTCCAATCCAAAGAGAGGATGGGGAGGAGGAGGAGCCCAGAGGATCTTTTCAGCAGGACGCTAAAGACTGAGCATTTCTATGGGATACCAGGCTGCCCTCATCTTGTAGAACCCAGCATTCCACTTGTCATAGACCCTCCTTGTCACCTGGTACCAGTGCCAACCCCAGCCTCCCAACTCCATTCTGGAATCCGTCTGTCCTTGGAAAGATTTCTGTTTTTGGAGTAGTTTCTAAGGGTTGCCTAGGACTTAGTATACATACAAGCATCAGCCCGCTTCCTCCCCTCCGACAGCTCTGTGTGGCTGCCCTGCACCTGCCCCAGCCCTCACCAATAGTGGAAGGGCTTGGCCTTAGCCAAACAGGCTGCAGTGAAGATCATGGAAGAGGTTTCCAGCCTCCTCTCTCCCCCTCCACTGTCAAGTCCTGAAAACCTCCGTTAGGAAAGGTGGGGCAGGGCGTCCGATTCCTGTTAGGCCTCCATGGGCAAAAGAAAGATCTCTGGTTGGCACTGGACCTTAGCTCTCACATCTTTTAGATGAGGGAGAGTAGGAGGCTCCAAAGGGAAATTTGCCAACCTATCCAGTCCTATCTCCTGGGAACTGGCTTAAAGCCAGTTGTTGTTGTTTGTTGTCAAGTACTGTCGAGTCAATTCCTACCCATAGGGACCTTGTATAGGGTTTCCAAGGAGCAGCTGGTGAGCTGGAACCACTGACCTTGAAGTTCAAATGACTTTGCAGTCTGACGCATTAGCCCACAGCGCCACACCAAGAAGCCATTTAGGAGATGTTAAAGGGGAGATACCCAAGAATGTGATCTCAGCTTGGGAAAAATTATTCTTCTGAGAGCAGACCCTGTTGCAAACACAGTTCAGGGTTTCCAACCCTTTGGTTGGCAGTTCCAAATGTGCCCGGGCTCTCCCAACCCCACTCACCAATCTCCTCGTACCGCATCACTGTGCCCAGGTTGGCGTTCTCATCTAGGGAGAAGAGAGGGTACACACACCATTAGAGAACTGGCTTCCTAGTCCTTGCAGTACCCAGTATGTGATCAGCCCAACGGCTCCTCTGTGGGGTGGAGTGGGTGGGAGTGAAGGGTGAGTTTATCTTCCCACACAGGGCATCTGTGTAGAGTGAATAGGGAGCTGATGCCTCACACTCCAAGGGCAGAACTTCACATTTATGGGACTTTCAGGATTGTAGAAGCTCACAGAGGAACCAGTGGCAAGCGCACATAATACTCAAGTTGAGTGCCTCTTTTTCTTTCTGTGTCTTATGGAGATAAGCTGCTTGGTAAGATGCTTCTCAGGGTTGCCTTGGACTTAGCTTACATACACAGGTCTGTGAGCTCCTTTCCCTTCTGACAGCCCTCAAAGCTGAGGGGAAAGCTGTGCAGTCTCCCCTTAGGAGTCACCTGGCTTAATGGACAAGCCAAACTGAGTATGTTGAGATTTTTCACAGGGGGGGTATACATCAGGATCCACAGGCAGATGTGCAAAGACAGAGGCATTGGCTGTGCTCTCATGTGACCAGTGCCCTGTAGTGGGGAGGAGGGGGTGCACGCACCAGTGTGCACACACACAAAGCCATGGCTTCGCTCCCCTCTCAGTTCCTTTTTAAGATGTCTGAAATTGGAAATAGGGCCAAAGAGTCAAAGGAATGCAGCCTAGGCCTTCAGTTCTTCTGTGGAGTTGATTTTGGGCAAAGAGCCCCAGGGACTCTGGTATTCTCAGCTGTGTGAGTCCTTGGGGAGCAGCCCAGCAGAGGGAATGAAGGAGAGAGTCTTTCTGCAGGAAAACAGATATGGGAGGCCCCACTGGAACCCAAGGTGGGGTGAACCCAGCCATGAGGAGAGGGGAGGACCCCAGACAGGGCTGATCAACCTCAGGACTCCCACCCTGGTGGGGCACTGCAGGTCTGTTGGTATTTCTGTGAACTCTGGCCTCTCTCCATTATTGCTCTATAAATGGTCACTCACAGCAGGTACTTCCGGGGTATTTGCTGAATGAATGAAGGAAGGAGGAAAAGGAAAAAGACAGGTTTGGGAAAGAAGGTGGTCCTCACTTACCCACAAAGGTGAAGCGTTCCACTGGTGGGCGGACACAGCAGATTCGACTTAGGCTCTCACCCACCTTCCCCAAGATCTTGGCTGTGGGAGAGAGCACAGAAATAGGCAAACAGGGTAGAGGGAGAAACCCATTTACAATTCATGTGTGTGCCGCCAGGCATTTTGGGCCATTGTAAGCAACAGGGTAGCCCTGGAGGGAGCAGGGACTGGGTAGTGGAAGGCAGAGGATGAACAAAAAAATTACAAGTTTTCCTTCTTCCCATTAACAGTCCAACACACAGCATTTAGAGCCATAGACTGGATTCTGTTTGGGGTCATGTTTATTACATTGTAGGAAAATTGTGAAAATAGATAAAAGTATAAAGAAGAAAACAAGAAGCACCCAGGGTCTCATGCTTAGAAATAGCCACTGCTAACATATGGGTGTATTATTTCTCCCCATTCCCATCCTTTTAAATATGTATCAGGTTGTTATAGCATAAATTGCACCATATTCTATATTCCAAAGGTAGTATGTAAGGTTGCTGTTTTTCATTTTTTACATAGCAGGAGCATTTGTCCCCGGGGTTTTTCCTAACTCCATCCTCAGTCACTCCCACTGAGCAGTAACCCAGATCCCAGGAGAGTCAGCCTTTGGCAAAGTACATGCTCGGAAAAATTTCTGCTGGCCTAAGGCATTCCTCCCCTTGCAGATGGTCTTTAGAATAATCAGGCATCCTATTTTGGCTGAGAGGTCTCTAGTTTTCAATAATCTCTCAGAGTTGCAATCCAGAAAATGTTTTCCCCATGTGCAGCTGTGTGCAAACTGTGAAATTCTGGGACTTCTTTGTAAATTACCCTGTTTATAATCAATTATATAATAACCTATGGTCTAGTCTTAAAAAGTAGTGCTCCCTATGCTGGGATCTGTCTCTTGGAATTGGCCTGGAAGAGCATATTAGAAAGAACATGAACCTTGGAGTTAGAATATGAATTCTGGCTCTTCTACTTATGAGCTATGTGACCTTGGATGAATCACTTACCTTCTCTGAATCTGTTGTCTCGTTGTGAATGGGAACATATGTCTGCATCATGGAATTGCTGCACTGAGCATCAAGTGGGCACTACACTACTAGATGTTCCATAAGGGTTGGTAGCCCCTGTTTTCTGTCACAAGGGGTGGGGAACCAACTGCCTAGTTTTGACCCCTGACCCTGATTCTTTCTGGCTATGTGACCTCGCGTAACTTGTTCATTTTCCTGGAAAAGGTAGAGGAAAATGTTCCTTTCTGTATTTTTTAATTCCTAGTCAAGCCAATTATAATGCTATTCAAACTCAGAAGAATATGTTTAATACATCACTGTATCTCTCTTTATCCCATCTCCC
>NW_006408721.1:2563667-2588652 GCF_000296735.1 Chrysochloris asiatica | reverse complement strand
TCTCCCTCTCTTATTGTGACTACTCCTTTCTGAAATGCTATAGCAAGGGTTCTCAAAGTGTGGTCCCCAGACCATCACCAGCATCAGCAACAGCATCACCTGGGAACTTGTTATAAATGCAAATTCTACCCCATCTCCCAGGCCTATGGAATCAAATTCTGGGGATGGGAACCAACAATCTGCATTTTACCCATCCCTCCAGGTGGCTCTGATACACACTGAGGTCCACCCGATGCTCCCTACCTGCAGTGGGCTTGGCGGGCACATTGCTGTTCTGGTAAATGGGCTGTGGGGTGTCATGCTGGGGCTGTCCGATCACAGGAGTCATGGAAGGTGTGTTGACATTGGACAGGATGCAGCCAGTCACCCGCTAAGGAAAGGGAGAAGTTCAAAGTCGGTGACATTTGGAAAGTCTCTCAGGTACTTCCAAGTGATGTGGTCACCTAAAGCTGAGGAAAAGCACCGGGTAGGTGCTGGACATAGCTCCACCCTGTAGTCACCAGACTAGCAAGAGGTGGGGTTGCTCAATGGGAAATGTGTGGGCTGTGATGTCACTGAGATCTAGGTCTAAACACTAGCTCTGCCCCTCTTCGGCTGTGTGACCTTGGACGGTGGCTTAACCTCTCTTGAACCTGCCTTTCTGGGTATGGGTGGAAGGCATGTTCAAAGTGCCTAGCCAAGGACTGGTGCATGGTGGGAACTTAATAAATGTAAATGGAAGAGATGCTATAACCTTCTGCGGATCATGAATCCCTGCCCTCCCTGTCTGCTCCAGGGGCCTCGAATGAGACTGTGTCTGGGATGGGGTTCTATGCGTTTTGGCAAGGTCATACAAACATCACCTCCTACAACGCTCAAGTGCAAAGCTGACTTGATAAAGGAGCACTGTGTGTTTGTGACTGGGGTCCAGGGTGCTGGGAGAACCCCCTCCTCCAGAGTGAATGCCCAAAGGAAGTTCTCTGGGAAGGTCCATCGCCCAGTGACAACACAGCATTCTTCATAGCTCACCCAAAACTGACTGCTACCTGTTCTGGGTGAAAGGAAGAGCAGCTATTGGGTCAGAGAAGCAGAGGCCAGCATCTCTGAAGGGATGAGACCCACTGATGACCCCCCACTCACCACCCTTTCTGGATTGTGGAGTTCTGTGCCAGAGGACTCCCATACCACAGAGCTAGAGTGACCCTCTGGAGCACCTCACCACAGGTGGAGGAGCACTCCAGTCCTGCTGAGTCTGACAAGAGCACCTGTCCCTTCAGTAATGTTCCTGAAGGAGTGATCACAGCAGCATCCAGCCACATCTGGGAGCCAGCTGGGCCAGCATCAGACTCCTCCACTGGCTTCTCTGCCCACCTGCATCCATTTTATTGTCATTTCACCTCCAGAAATGAAAACAGCACGTTCCCATTTAAAGTTGGTTTGGTAGCTGATGAGTTTCTTCCTCCCAGCTACCTTCTGTTTGCTGTACCATTCGTCCCATATGACTTGTTTTGTCCGAGTTGTGTGTTGGTGTTGTGTGCTGTCGGTTCCAACTCATAGCAACCCTGGATAGGGTTTCTGAGGCTGTAAATCTTTGCGGGAGCAGAAAACCTCATCTTTTTCCTGCTGGTCTATCTAAGAGAAGAGGCACACGGCTGGCCTCATGTCTGCTTCTCCCCTTTTCATTCCTCCATGTGCTTAGAGGTCTTTCTTGCCATAGCCCTGAGTCACCTATTGAGCTGTGTGTCTGTCTCCTCAGGCAGGCTTGCTTTCTGTGCAAGGAGCCCTGGCCTGACATCAGGAGTGGGGAAACCAGAAGACATTAGGAGTCAGCTCTGAACCCTCACTCCAAGGCAGGGGGCCATCGTGACCTACATTCTCTGGTGGCAGCCTCTGCCTGTCACGTCAACAGCTGTGTTTCTTGGCCAAGTTTCTTTGGCCCTGACGCATGCCTCCTGCCTTGCTGTCCAAATGCCAGCCAGTTGCCAGCAACCACTTGCCACCAAATTGACTCCGATTCACGGCCATCTCATGTGTGTCACAGTAGAACTATACTCCAAAGGGTTTTCAATGGCTGGTTTTACAGAAGTAGATCACCAGACTTTTCTTCTGAGATGCCTCTGGGTAGGTGGACTTGAACTGACAACCTTTCAGTTGGCAGCCAAGCATTCTGTTTCTAGCAGCCTGGCTGTATGTCTGGTACATCCATGGCTCAGGCATGTCTAGAGGGCCCAAGGCTCCTCTTTTCCGATAATGGAGCTTGAGCCTTCCCCATCATGATGGCAGGCGTCACAGCTCCCTGGGTTGAGCTGGAGCCTCTGAGATTTGGCCCCTCTTTCCCCTCATATCTAACGCTCTCCTCTCCTCCCCACACAGACAGCTTTTAAGACCACTTTGCCTCTCACCTCCATCCTGTTCAATAGGCCACTTCCTATTTCTACCATATTAAATTAGAGCCCCAACTAGAGGCAAACCACAGTGCACACTGGCATTAATATGACCTCTCTTTCTCTTCTCTGTCTACAGACATGCTCTCTTAACCAGTCTCCCCATCTCATCAAGACAATTGGGGTGCTGAGGAGGCAGGGGTTGAGAAGGGAGGGGAGAATTTGCATAGTACCCAGCTATGGAGTCCAGGAAGGAGAGTTTGGTTAGTGAACTTAGAGGGTCTATGCTTGCCTTGTGGCCTAAGCTTGGGCAGAGGGACAGTGAGCATGTGTGTGTGTGTTTGCATGCTCATGCACATGTCTCTGACTCTTTCTTCTTACATGAGGGGAAGAGGTTGGCGCATGGTGAAGATCTTTCCCATGGCCTTTCAGAAACTGTCCATCAGAACTAACCAGCCCAAGACAATTGAAAGACATGAGTTAACCGACTGAATGAGATTAGACAACACACTTAACCTCTTGAGTCTGTGCCTTCATTCTGCAAAACAGTGACAGCAACCCTGTCCTACGTCACAAGGAGATTCTGTGCAGCAGTCAAGAAGGCTGCTCACCAATATTGCCAGCTCTTGGATGCCTGCTAGGATTGCACCTTTCCATCCCCTTGAAGTATGCTCATGTGACTTGCTCACACCAACAAATGTGAGCAAAACTGGCCTGAATCACTTGCAGGCAGAAACTTTAAACACCAGCTCTTGATTCACCATAGTGTCTTTCCCCTGCTGAGATGGTCAAGGAAACAGACATCATGAAGAATCATTCTATACATTCCTCAGCTGATATGTATTAGGAGAAATAAACTTGCTTAAAGCCACTGATATTTTAGGGTTGCTTGTTACCATAGCATATTTTAGCCTATCCTGATCAATTGTTGCTAATTGCTGTTGAGTCAATTCCAACCCATAGTGACCGTGTATAGGGTTTCCGAGGAGTGACTGGTGAGCTCGAACCACCAACTTCAATTGACTTGTCAGTCACCCACAGTGCCACACCAGAACATCCTGACTGATGATGGTAGTGGTGGTGGTAGTGTGTTGTGGAGTCGGTTCTGACTCATAACGACTCTGTACAGTGTTTCCAAGGCTGTAAATCTTGACGGGAGCAGAAAGTCTCATCGTTCTCCGGCAGAACAGCTGGTAGTTTCAAACTGCTGGCTTTGAGGTTAGCAGCCCGATTCGTAACCACTATGCTACCAGAGCTCCTTATGCAGACTGATATATACATCTTTATATAATAGGGTGGGATTTCTGCTATTTCTGCTGTTGTTGAGGTCAGCACAGAGGAAGGAGTCAGTGCCACCTATCTTAGAGTCGACTCCAACTTATGGCCACCCTACGTGTGCAGAGTAGAAGCACTCCACAGGGTTTTCAATAGCTGCCTTTTAAGCTGCATTTTACCAGTCCTTTCTTCCAAGGTGACTTTGGGTGTGTTCTGCCAACCTTTCAGTTAATGACTGAGCACTTAACAGTTGAGCCACCCTTGGAGTCCCTAGAGTCCTTTTAAAAGGGACCAGAAAAGACTCTGGTTGTATGTGAACAGTTCTGAAAGTGGTGGTGGTGGTTATGTGCTGTGGAGTCAGTTCCAACTCATAGTGACCCTGTACAGGGTTTCTGAGGCTGTAAATCTTTACAGGAGCAGAATGACTCATTTTTCGCTCACATAACAGCCGGTAGTTTCGAACTTCTGACCTTGAAGTTAGCAGCCCAATTCGTAACCACTATCCTAGGAAAACCAGCTTTTTGGGGTTGCGTGCAGAAAAGAAATTCAACTGGCTAGCAACTGAGAGCAGGTCCTTCCTACCTCTCCTGCACTAAGCCCCAGGATAGTTGTGAGCCCTAATCTCCATGTCAATTAGAATAAAGAAGAACTGCTTGGTTGGGGGTGGTCAGGGACTGCTGCTGGAACTCAGGAGAAGATTCTCACAGGTTTTTTAACAGCAAGAACTCAGATGGGCCAGGGTTCCCCCTGCATCGCAACAAGGCCTCTTTGATTGTTATTTGGGGCTTGAGGAAGGCTCTGTGTCTGGGTCAGTGGAGGTGAAAAGGATTTGTTATTTCTTGTCTTGGTTTGTCAGGCTTCTTGCTACCGAAGGCAGGCTTTTCACCTTGTCGTCGTGGATTGGATGTGTTGGTTTTGATCCGTGATGTTTTCTACAGACTCTAACCAGTGCTGCTGACTGCGTGGAGCCTGTTCAAACCTAACGCGCAGCAGCCCTCTGCAGAAGGCTGCAGCTCCCAGGCTCTCGACAGAAGCACAGGGGCAGTTGGGGTTCTCACCCAATGTGTTCACTAAGCATTCACTGCTCAGATAAGTTGACTCACCTCTCTGTGCTTCCTTCTGCCCATTAGTGACACAGAGGTCAACACACATGTCTCAGGGCTGATGTAGGAGGAATGAGTAGAGATGATGGGCCATAACTGGCCGGCTTCAGTGCCTCACTAACAGAATCCTCATGAAGGTCTCACAGTAGGCAGGGTAGCCTGGCTGCTCATACCTCCCCCAACTGCTCCTCTTTTGTCCTGCCTTTCTTTGTCCAGTCTCTTCCTCTCTTCACTTCCTGCAAACCTAAGACTGTGGCATCCTTGATTCCACCTTGAACTTACTGCTCAGAGAAATAAGCTGCCTCAGGCCATATCCAGCAGTTATGTACCAACTGGGAGGCCACAAAGGGCAGGAAGACAGGAAGCATCACCAGCTGCCGCTCTAGGCTCCTAATTCACTCTGTCCTCAGTGTTGTTCATAGGCTGGCCTCTCACAGCTGGCGGGGAAATAGGAAGCTAAAACCAGGTCAGTAGGCAAGCAGCCTCCTTGTAGGCGTGCTCTGGCTCTGCAGAGGATCCAACCCCCTTCCCTTCACCCCCGTAGTCCCACCCCTCAGCCAGGGTCCTACTCACCTTCATGAGGTCCCGATGATGTTCCAACACACTGCAGGTCGTCTGCCAGGTGTCCTGATAGCACTCCCAGGGGTCTACCCTATAGAGAATCAGAAAGAGGTTTCCTTTGGTTTCCATCTTCAGATACTCCTACCTGCTCCTACTGTGGGCATCCAGCTTGACTCAGATAAAACACAGGCTTGAACTGCTTTCCTGTGCCTCAGTTTTTCCCTCTGTAAAATGAGAGGAGTAGGGCATAGGCTTGCTGGCATCTGTCTGCCTAGGAGTGGTTAGGAATTGGGCTGTGCACCACAAGGTCAGCAGTTCGAAACTACCAGCTGTTTCACAGCTGAGGCTTTCTGCTCCCATAAAGATTTACAGCCTCAGAAACCCTGCACAGGGTCACTATGAGTCGGAACCGACTCCATGGCACATAACCAGGACTTTCCAACTGCATGATGTTTGGGAAAGCTATGTAATTGCTCATGCCTCCATTTCCCTATCTATAAAATGGGATTAACAACAGTAACTATTTTATGGGATTAGTAGAAAGGATCAAGGAGTTTTATATGTAAAATGTTTAGTACATTGTCTTGGTCTTAGTCTCACATGCAAACCTGAGACTTTTCTTCTGGACCTTAAAACCTGTGATAAGGGTTAAATGAGCCAGGCCCTCATCAAGTGTTGGCTTGTGTTATCCTTCCCAGATGAAAGTACTGGGGACTCAGCCACTGACTGTCTCCCTGTGCAGGGGGATGCCTTGTGGGCCCAGAGGTGGGCTGTGCCCATCAGACGGAAGGTGAGACCAGCCAAGCCCTCCCACACAGCGCCTTGTGAAGTGGATGGGATTCTGGCCCCAGACTGATGCAGCACTGAGGCATAATTATCAACCTAATGAGCTGCTAAATTGGGAGATTTCTGAGCAGTTAGCATTCCCTGCCCACTCCCCATGAAGACACACCTAAGATTTTCAGAGACGAGATCTAACAACTGAAGCCCCTTGTTTTCATTGTTGTTAAGCGCCATTGAGTTGGTTCCGACCCATAGAGACCCTGGATAGGGTTTCTAAGGAGCAGCTGGTTAGCTTGAACCTTGTGGTTCAAACAGACTTTGTAGTCCAGCGCATTAACCCACAGCACCCCACCAGGACTCCTGAAACACCTTATTGTTGTTGTTGTTGTTGTTAAGTGCAGTCGAGTAGATGCCGACTCATAGCGACCCTGTATAGGGTTTCCAAGGAGCAGCTCATGAGCTTGGACCAATGACCTTGCAGTTCAAACGACTGCAGTCTGACACATTAGACCACAGCGCCATACCAGGACTCCCCTGAAACCTCACAGAGAGAGTCCTTTTACCCTGAGCCTGGCCTCCCCAGGTTGAAGCACACATATGTGCCTGGAGGTGTGCAGACCCCTGGCCTGGCTTAGCAGGAGCCTCAAGACCACCTGCAGTCTGCATCTCTAGAGCTCCCAGACTCCCCAGTGATTTCAATTCTGCTCCTTCCCAGAGCCCTGAGCAGTGTGGGGCAGGCAGTGAATGAGGCTCCTGTTTTCCCTCAGGATCAACTTTCCCCAGGAGCTCAGGCATGAGGAAGCTAAAAGGCCTCATTTCTAATCCTGACGTGGCCACAGACGTGCTGCCCGTTCTTGTGTTCACTGACTGAGAAAGGCAAATGTCTAAACTGTATCTGGGAGGATGGGGAAGTCTATAAAAGGCACAAGTCCCTGCATACAAGCGTCAAGGATCATTGTGCAATTGTTATTACCTCTTCCCTCCACTGCTCCCATCTCTTCCCACACTGTCTCTTCCCAGCCTCCCCCACTCTGAGGTCAGCTTCCCATCATCCTCTGCCTTTTATGGAAACCTCCAGGTACTGCTTATTTTTCCATGGGGAAAAATTACAGCACAAATGGCGTGGCACTCTTAAAAAAAAAAAAGTCATCTTCTCATGCAAATTATAACTGTAGGAACTTTGGGGAACGTAATTAGCATAATTAGTGGAAGCTTGGTTTAATTACACCGCAAACTCAGTGGATAGATGTGTCTGCGTTTGTAAGAGAGGGCTGTGCAGGGCTGTCTGGCGGGGAAGGCAGAGTGCCCTAAAGGGCTGTGCTGTCTGTCTGAACCTTTGTCTCAGATCATTGTGGGGCTATTCAGGAACTGGGAATGGGACCGTTCCCTGAAAGCTAGAAGGAGTGATGATAGAGAAATAGTTCAGATTTCTGGCCATGATTCACTCAAAACCCAGTGGTGTTTTGGGAAGCACCAAGCTATTACTCCAGGATCCAGAGATGCCAAAGCAGACAAAACACTTAAATCCCCTCTTTAATATGGGTCCCTATGTTGTTGCTCTTGTTAGGGGCTGATTTTGACTCATGGTGACCCTAAGGACAGAGTGGAGTTGTTCCATAGGGTTTTCTAGGCTGTAATCTTTAAAGGAATAGATGGTCAGGTTTTTCTCTAAGGAGCTGCTAGGTGGGTTCCAACCACCAAACTTAACAGCAGAGTGCTTAACCATCGTGCCATCAGGACTGTTTGTCGGGTCCAAAGGAGCTCTGGTAGCATGGTGGATTATGAGCTGGGCTGCTAATCACAAGGTCAGCAGTTCAAATCTACCAGCTGCTCCACAGGAGAAAGATGAGGTTTTCAGCTCCTGTAAAGATGTATTGCCTCATAAACCCTACGCAGAGCCACTGAGTCAGAACTGACTTGATGGCACACCACCTCTACATGACTTTGAATTATAGTGTTGGAGAATATGGAAAGTACCATGGACTACCAGAAGAATGATCAAATCTATGTTGGAAGAAGTACAGCCAGAATGCTCCTTAGAGGAGAGTGAGAACACATTGCATGTGCTTTGGATATGTCAGGGGGGACCAGTCCCTGAAAAATGACATCATGCTTGGAAAAGTTGAGGGTCAGAGATAAAGAAGAAGACCCCCAATAAAATGAATTGATACAGTGGCTGCAACAATTGACTCAAACATAGTATTGATTGTGAGGATGGCCCAGGACTGGGCAGTTTTATTCTGTTATAAATTATGAGTCAGAACCATTTCAACAACACGTAAGAGCAACAATATGCTGTTGTTGTTGTTAAGTGTCGTCAAGTCTGTTTTGACTCAGAGTGACCCTGTATAGAGATTCTGAGGAGCGGATAGTGAGTTTGAACCACCGACCAATAACAATATGTTGTTGTTGTTGTTGTTAGGTGCCCTCTTGAGGGCTAAGGTGCACCTGACCCAAGCCATGGTATTTTCAATAACCTCATATGCATGTGAAAGCTGGACAGTGAATAAGGAACAATATAGCTTGGTGAAAAATAAAGTTAGCAGTTGGGCCACTCCTGAAGGGCTCACCCCTTACCTTTTTAGTATCAAGATTGCTGCTGGGACTCTTCCCGCCCACCATCAGTGAGTGCCAGAGTCCCCCACTTCTGCCCCATTGTGTTCTGTGGCATCACCTGCCCAGCCCTACCTGATCCAGTCGGAATTCTGGACTGCCAGCTGACACATGATGAGACGATGCCGGCTTGACACAAGGCCCTGGGAGGCAACAGAAAGATAATTAGGAGGCTATGATGTCTATGCGGTCCCTGAAACACCATCCCTAGACAGCCCAGTATAAAAAGGCAGCTGATTTTCTGTGATGAGAGGCGCAATCTATGTACTTGTCCATCCACCACACAGACAAGTGCAGAGTGGCAGAGGGGGAAAGATGGGAATGAAGGGGATGTGGAATATGCCACCCTCAATAGAAGTCTCCATTTGTGAAATCTACACCGTGTGTCCATACATTGGATAATAAGCGCTTCTGCTAATCAAAAGTTTCGAGGCACCAAGGAAGAAAAGCTTGGAGGCATACTTCGGAAAAATCAGCCACAGAAAACCATATGGACACACATGGAGTGGTCACCAAATGGAATGGATTCCACGGCAGCTGTTTTATGTATGTGTGTGTGCCCAGCACCGAGATGAGCAATAACTCAGCAAATGCTACTTTGTCCTATGTCTCGATCTGGATGGCTAGGTGACTTCTCCCAGAGGCCATCAAGTTGGGGTGTGGAAGAAGGAGGAATGCCTGGTAGAGCGTCTAGATTTTTAGGAACAAGTGGTAGAGAGGGAAAGGCGGAAAAGTGAACTTTAAATCAAAATACAAGAAGTAGAGACTTTTTTTGTCTTAAAATCCTGGTGAAGAATTGGCCGGTGCAGCTCAACCCATAACCAGTATCCCATTTGGCACCAGGGTCAGTTCACACTCAGCAGATGTGCCTGCTCCTCTTTTAATGAGCTCTGCTGGGGGCCTGGTGCTGGACGCAGATGCCTTCTCCCTGGGCAGGTGTTGGCACTGGGTCCTCCCAGCTGCTGCTCCAACACCCATTTGCTCAGGTCTGGCTGGGGTCCAGGGAACAGAAGGGGGGCAGTGTTATGCCAGAGGAGCTATCAGGCTAGAGAAAGGAAGCTGAAGGCAGAGAGTGTACCGATTCAACTCCCTGCTGAGAGTTTCCATCCAGATACACTGAATCTGAATCTACACATTAAACAAGGTCCCCAGGGGATCCTTGGAAATTTTGTGATTCTGTTCCAGATCACTACAATAAAATGAATATCTCAATACAGCGAGTTACCTGCCGGCTGGGGTTTCCCAGTGCCTATAAAAGTTACGTTTACACTATACTACAGTCTATTAAGTGTGTAGTAGCATTGTGAAAAAGTGTGAAATACTGTAAGAATTTACCAAAATGTGACACAGAGACACAAAACGAGAACATACTGTTGGAAAAGTAGCACCAATAGACTTGTTCAATGCCACAGACCTTCAATTTATAAAAACACAATGAATATCTCTGAAGCACAATTTCATACAGTACAATAAAACACGATAGATAGGCCTGTATCTTTAACAATCACTTGGGATCCTGTTACAATGTGGAGTCTGAGTCAGTGTAGCTGGGGTGGAAAGGCAAATTCTCAGCAGGGGTCAAACCGGAATGAACCCATTAGAAGACCCTGATGAAGGAGGAGAGGACGAAGGAAGGGACCCACCTGTTTTCCATAGGAGTCGTGCACAGGAGAGACAATCCCTCCAATCACAATAAACCTGCCAGTCTTGTGCAGGTAATCCCTGGCTCTTTCTAATTAAGAGAAGAAAACCACATGTTAAAAGAGGAAATGTGTAGATTAAAGGTTAACATAGAAATCAATAGGTCCAGCACTGTAAGGGTCTATTTCCCACCTTGCTTGGCTTTCAAATGGAAAGTGCCAACTTTCAAAGCATAATATTGATCATTCCAAAGGTTGTGAAACCCCATTTCAGCCTCCAAAGCACATAGGTTTAGAACTAAAGGTGATAGAAGAGTCTCCATTTGTGAAATCTATACTGTGTGCCCATACATTTACATGATGTAAGTAGTTAATATGATCTTTTGCTAATTAAAAGTTTGGAGGAACACTTTGGAAAAATCAGCCCTTTTTAAAGGTCCTTTGTTGGACAAGTCCAGTTTGGCTCACAGGGCCCTAAGACAAGCACCTTGTTAGAGCTGCTCTCTTCCGCTTGGGACCTAGGAATCTACAAATTGCTTGAGCCAAATCATTTTATGACAATGCCATGGCTAACTAAGGAGTATGTGGACATGTGCAGAATGATTTATCAGTCTCAAAGGAGTCTGAGCTCCTGTTTCCAAATCTCTGAAGGATGTTGCCCTATGCTTGCAGCTGTTTGCAACAGGATCCATGGGATGACAGGAGGCATCAAAGAGAGGAAGCAGCAGCCTATAAGAATTCAAGGGTCATGGTGCGGCAACTGTATGTAAGATAAGCACTGGACTGAAAGCTGCAAGAACAGCAGTTCAAACCCACCAGCCACTCCTCGGAAACCCTATACAAGGTTGCTAAGAGTCAGAACTGATTAGATGGCAGTTACCGGCAATAAAAATAAGTAATTTTTTTAAAAATAGGTAATTATTGAAAAACATAAAAAAGAACCATTAGAGCTACTGGATATGAACTCACCCCATCATCACTCACAGAAGCTCTAATGTGGAGGAGGGGCCTCCTTATAATATGAAAGGTGAGTTGATTGCCTCATCTACTTACTCAGAAGAGAAAAACCTTCCAAAACAAATTGTAAAGACTTTGCACATAATTTAGGAGAATTAACAATCAGAGCAGAAAACCATCATCATTACAGTCAGTAAAGAAATATTCTGTCAGAGAAAAACTGTTTTTTTTACCTAGGGAAGAAATGTGATGCTGTCTTTCCAAATGTACCAGTGAACTAAGAAGGAGTTGGATAGTGTGGCCTCTATTTTATGTCCAAGGGGATTCATTGTACAGTTCCCATTAAGGCCTGAGCTTGTAGTAATGAGGAAATAGGGCATGGATTTTACAGGTGAGGGAATTCATAAGTAAACAAAGGTTTGGGCAACAAGGAGGGGGTCTGTGTAGTTTATAAGCAAAGATCCAGTATACTCTTGCTGGCTGTCTTAAAAGTTAAAAAACTAAAAAAAACCTCTTGCCACAATCATATATAATCTCTTTGATTTTTAAAAATATGGTGAATAGACTTCATTTTTTTTAGTTTAGTTTTACATTTATAGAATTTAGCAGATAGTATAGAGCTCTGGTAGCGTAGTGGTTACGACTCGGGCTGTGAACCGCAAGGTCAGCAGTTCGAAACTACCAGCTGCTCCGCGGGAGAAAGATGAGGCTTTCTACTCCCGTAAGGATTTACACCCTCGGAAACCCTGTACAGGGTCGCTATGAGTCGGTTCCGACTCCACGGCACATAACAACAACAACAACAACATAGAGTTCTATATATTTCCTAGGTCTCCCCTTTCACCTATTATTAACATCTTGCGTTTGTATGATACATTTCTTATAATTAATATACAAATATTGACACATTATTATTAACTATAGTCCATAGTTTACACTAAAGTTCATTCTTTGCTTAGTAGAGTTTTATGGGCTTTGACAAATACATAATGTCATATATCCACCATTATAATATCATATAGAATATTTTGGTTGTTGTTAGTAGGTGCCATCAAGTCGGAACCGACTCATAGCAACCTTATGCACAACAGAATGAAACACTGGCCGATCCTGCGCCAACCTCACTACTGTTGCCACACTTGAGCCCATTGATGCTGCCACTTGGCCAATCCATCTCGCTGGGGGTCTTCCTCTTTTTCGCTAACCCTCCACTTTACCAAACATGATATCCTTCTCCAGTGACTGGTCCCTCCTGACAATATGTCTGAAGCAGGAGAGACGAAGTTTGGCCATCCTGGCCACCAAGGAGCACTCTGGCTGCACTTCTTCCAACACAGATCTGTTGGTTCTTTTGGCAGCCCACGGCACTTTCAAAATTCTTCTCCAACACCATAGCTCAAAAGCATCAATTCTCCTACAGTCTTCCTTATTCACTGTCCAGCTTTCGCATGCACATGAGGTTATTGAAAATACCATGGCTTGGGTCAGGAGCACCTTAGTCCCCAAGCTGACATCTTTGCTCTTCAACACTTTAAAAAGTTCTTGTGCAACAGATTTGCCTAATGCAATAAGTTTTTTGAATATTTTTACTGCCCCTTAAAATCTACTGTGTTCCACCTTTTCATCACTCCCTACCACCTGAACCTTTAGTAATCACTGCTCTTCTTGCCCTCTCTATAGTTTTCTCTTCCAGAATGTCACAGAGTTAGAAGCACACCGTATGTAGCTCTCTTAGAGCGGCTCCTTTCACTTAGCAATATGCATTTAAGGTTCTTACTGGTATTTTTCTAGCTGGATAGTTCATTTCTTTTAACCATTAATACTCCATTGTATGAATTTACCCCAGTTTGTCTGTCTAGATATCTTGGGTTGCTTCCAATTTGTGATGATTATGAATGAAGCTGCTATAAATATTTCCATGCAGGTTTTTTGTATGGACATACATTTACAACTCAATAGTTGTAATGAGGAGGGATGCATAATTAGGACTGCAATTAGTTGCTGAACTGCACGGTAAGAATATGTTTAGTTTTGTAAGAAACTGTCAAACTGTCTTTTAAAGCCAGTTGAACCATTTTGCATTCCCACCAGCCTTTAATATTGCCAGTTTTGTTTTTTATTTAGATTTCAGCCAGTTTAATAGGGTGTCATGTTTGCTTTTAAAAAGAGTAATAGTACTCCAATTGTTTTCCAGTCTTATTTTAAGGCCAAGGACAAATGGAAGTTCTTTGTAAACTGTCAAAACCCAAACTCTTTTGATCTCCCTTCCCTTGGTCCTTCAAACTCCAGTCCGCCTCAGGATTATTGACATCTGGCTCTTGATCACTGTCACAGACCTGCTGCTACAGTGGGTCCCTAGTATCCTCCCTGCTCCAAAAGAATGCCCTCTCCTTATTCCCCACTCACCCAAGCTCCTCACTGGCAGCATCCAGATGACTGGTCTGTCCAACATCCCTCTCCTCTCCTCGGGACTTACTGTTCTACTAGCTTGCTGTGCATCCAACACACACAAATACAAAACCCAAACCAAACCAGTTGCTGTCAAGTACATTCCAACTCATGGTAATCCATAAATCACAGAGTTTACAAGGCTGTAACATTCTGGAAGAAGAGCTCCAAGCTTTTCTTCCAAAGCACCTCTGGGTGCGCTTGAGCAGTCAATTTTTTAGTTAGTTGTTGAATACTTAAGGAGCCCTGGTAACGTAATGGAGTACAAGCTGGGTTGATAACTGCAAAGTCAATAGTTCAAATCTACCAGTCGTTCAGTGGGAGAAAGATGAGGCTTTCTGCTCCCATAAAGATATACAGCCTTGGAAACCCTATACAGGGTCGCTATGAGTCATAACTGACTCAGTGGCTCACCACCACCACTACCAGCAGTTGAGTATGTAACCATTTTCACCACCCAAGGATCCTTTCCAGGGAC
Organism: Chrysochloris asiatica; assembly: GCF_000296735.1. Classification (NCBI taxonomy): domain Eukaryota; kingdom Metazoa; phylum Chordata; class Mammalia; order Afrosoricida; family Chrysochloridae; genus Chrysochloris; species Chrysochloris asiatica. The sequence goes on along the minus strand of NW_006408721.1, from coordinate 2,574,431 downwards.
CTGGGAATTGTTTCTGAAAGTTTGTGCCCTACTCCTCTTCCACAAAAGCAGGGAAATTTGCTATAGATTTCATAAAGCCACTGCCGTGGAGTGGATTGTGACCTTATAGCAACTCTATGGAACAGAGTCAGAACCGACTCGACGCATTTAACAACAACAGCACAGAACAGAGTAAAACCACCCCTTATGTTTCCAACGCTGTAAATTTTTATGGAAGCAGACTGCCACATGTTTCTCCTGCAGAGCTGATTTCAAACTATCAACCATTCAATTAGCAGCTGAGTACTTTAACCAGGGCTCAAGTTGTTATAGATAAGCAGTCTCACATTCACAGCCAAAGGATGTGAGCAGTTAGTATGCATATGTGAGGTACTCTGAATGTAGGTCATACAGCCGAGAGTGGTTATGTTGCCTTTGAAACAGTGTGGGGGCATCAGAAAACATCTGTGGCTCAATCTGTCACCCAAGTCAAAGACTTCTTTGGCTCTTAAGAGCCCAGCATACTGACTTGTTCAATGAACAATAGATGTGCAGTTCATGTTCATGCCTCGGAGGCTTACATGAGCTGCCATTCCCTATCCTTGCCCCTCTATGGTATCCTTCCACTGGGCCATCTTGATCCATAGTGCCACCTACTCCATTCCTCAGACCACACACCAGACTTTCCAGTGGAAATACATTACTTCAAGGAAAATTGTTGCTTTCACAGATGTTGTTAAGTGCCATCGAATTCGGTTCCAATTCATAGTGACCCTGTACAAGGTTTCCAAGGAGCAGCTGGTGAGCTTGAACCACCGACCTTGTAGTCCAGCACATTCATCCATAGCACCACACTAGGGCTCCTTTAGCAGATGAGCCACCCTTTGCTCTTTCCCCCAGCAATGCCCCAAGTCTCCTGACTCTCAACAGAACTCCAAACCCAGACCCTGTAGGAGGACACTTGATCTGGAAAAGTCAAATTCAGAAGAAGGGTGATTGTGATCATGCAATTCAATTCGACTCAATAAGTGTTTATTGAGCACAGGAAGAGGAGAGTATACATGGCTTTACTTATTCTGCAAAAGTTTGTGATAATGAGGAAGCAGAAGGCTATACTGGTGGCTCTAATAAGAAGCAAACTGGGATGAGTACTATAGCCGTTTGTACAACCTACAGTAGGAAATACATTTTATATCATGACACGGTAAACACATATGCGTGTATATGTATATTTAACTAAAGCAAACATTTTGCAATCCCCTTACTATAACAATGCACCACACTGGTGTTTTCTAGTATATTCTATTCAGTACAGTAATCACAGATTTCAATTATAAGCTGGTCAACTCCTCTTAATGAGTGGCAACCTGTAATTTGAACAACTCTCCGGAACCCTATACAGACATGGTCGTTAGGAGTCGGAACTGACTCGACGGTGCTTACCAACAACAGTTAAGAATAATTAAATCAGTATTTGGGGGGCTTGGATTAAAATTCTGTATTTTTCATTGCTATCAAAACTATGGAGCCACTGACTGTTGTTGAGTGACATACTCTGAGCTAGAAGAGAAACTCACAGAACTGCACAGTGGTGAAAATGTTAAGAAGTAAAGTTCTATCTTAAAGGAAGCCATCATCCCAGGCAAGAAATATTGGAGCAGGTGATGAGTGATGAAAGGGAGGTGACCCATCAAAACTTATCAAAGATGGGAGCTCAAGGACTGTAGTGTCAGGGGGCACCATGGTCAATTGGCAAAACATAGTCCACAAAAACAATGTTCCACATCTTATTTTGGTGAGAAGTGACTGGAATCTTAAAAGCTCACGAGCAGCCATCTAAGGTACAACTATTGGTCTCTCTCTGAGCAGAAGAAAAAAGAGGGGTGACAAGTATTCTCTCCACACAGTAATGACACAATTGAAGACACTTGGAAACAGTCCAATGGACTAATGGACTGTGTGAACATCTGTCTCCACAATTCTGAGACCAGAAGAACCAGATGGTGCGTGACCATCACTACCAACAGCTCTGAAAGGGATCACATTCAAAGGTCCTGGATAGCGTGAGAGGAAATGTGGAATAAAACTCAAAATCATAAAAAAGACCAGGCTAACTGGTCAGATAAGAAACTGGTGGAGCCCTGAGACTATGGCCTTTGATCACACCCTTTAGGCATGAAACTGAGCTCACCCTTGAGGCTCAGTTTACTGTCAAACAATAGATATACAAAGTCTACCAGGGGCACAGCAACACTAGTGAGGTACACACACCAGAGAGTGGTCAACCATTTGAAATCAAAAGGGCAGCATTTTCCCAAGAACAAAATTCAGAAGGGTTGAGAAAGAAGCAGGCATGGAAACAAGAACCACAAGGAGGCAGTGTAACAAGTAATATTACATTGAGAGGATTGCAGTGAATGAGATAAAACGAAGTATATGATTTGTTGAAGGTAAAACTGAGGATCTGCTATATACACCTTCACTCAATTCACAATACAAAGTTAAAAGCAAAAACCAAACCCACAAAAGTTCCCAGAAAGTATTCAGGGATAATCCATTGCCTTCTAGTCCATTCTGACTCATAGCAAGCCTACAGGACAGGCTGCCCAGAGCGCTTCCAAGGTTGGACTCTTACAGGAACAGTCTGCCACTTCTGTATTCCAGGGAGCGGCTGTGTGGGTTCAAACTGCAGAGCTTTGGATGAGTAGCTTCAGAGACCACAGGAAGCAGATTTTCTCCTCTTCCCTCCCAGACGTTTTCTGTCCTGCTTTGCCTCTGAGGCTTTGCAGTTGGCTGTGTCTCTGTCTCACCACCTGCATGTCTATCCTTTAGACTTTACCTTTATGACTTTAAGAATCATACTAGGTTTTATACCCTGCAATTCACCAGGTGCCTTATTATCCTTTAACTTGATTGGAATGTCAGGCAAGAAAGAAACCAGCACCCAGCTAAACAAAAGAGGCCCCAAACATAGAAGATGATTCTCTTTCCTTGTTTCCCAAAAGAGATCCCAAATACCTGAAAAGTCTGGTTACACCAGACTTTTCTCATTAATTGCAACATGAAAAAATGACCTGGCCCTCCAAACACATTTCCTACCAGTGTTGAGTTCCTGGTTTTGATATTGTACTGTAGTTATGTAAGATGTCACCATTAGGGAAGACTGGGTAAGGTGAAAGGCACAGGGCATCACTCTGCTACCCTGACAACTATCTATGAATCTAGAATTATTTCAAAATTAAGAACTTTAAAAAAAAAGTGCACAGTAAACCATAAAGCAATGTACAATGCTAAAGCAATGGTACTGTGCAACTCCAGACAAATGGCAAACCCGGTCGGCTTGGGTTCTTCTGGAACATTCTCTCATCCCATCTCTTTCCATTTTTATTGCTGTTTGAAGTTCTAGATTTGGGGTTGTTATAGCTTCGGGGTGTGGCCTAATTCAGCAGTGCTCCTCAAACCTCCATGTGCATGCAGATCTGCCCCCACCCCCCCATCTTTTTAGAATGTAGAGCTGGGCGGAGGTGGGGTGGATGGCAAAGGTCAAGACCTGGATGCCAGTGAGGAGAGCTAGGCAAGATGATGCAAGTGCAGGATTAGATGCTGTCTCTATTTAAAATGTTGATTTCTTATTCATCATTCACTCTTTTTGCTTTAATTTTATTTTGTTTTGCTTTGCTGTTATTTAACTTGATTACTGAATATTTTGGAGTCCCGTTGAATTGGGTCCTGAAGTGGGACATCTCAGTCTGTCTCATTCTCTTTCTCACTCTAGTCCCAGTCTGCCTGATGTTCAGCATTTCTAACAAGCTTCCAAAGGTCATCTGTGCTGTTGTTATGCAGACTACAATTTGGACAGGGAATGACTAAACACAGGTGATTACTTGTCCCATGAGGGATATCATTGCTGACATCAGATGGATCTTGGCTGAAAGCAGAGAATATCAGAAAAATGGTTATCTATACTTTATTTACTATGAAAAGCATTTGACTTTGTGGATGATGACAAGCTATGGATAACACTGCAGAACCAAACTGATTCAATCTGTATGCTGTACAAATAATCAGAGAAGCAGGATTATTAGAAGAATGTAGTATCAGGATTGGAGGCAGACTCATTAACAACTTACAACATACAGATGATACAACTTTGCTTGCTGAAAGTGAAGAGGCCTTAAAATACTTACTGATGAAGATTAAAGACCACAGCCTTCGGTATGGACTGTCTCTCAAGGTAAAGAAAACAAAAATCCTCACAAGAGGACCAATAAAATATCATGATAAATAGAGAAAAGATTGAAGTTGTCAAAGACTTCATTTTGTTTGGATCCACTATCAACACTCATAAAAGCAGCAGTAAAGAAATCAAATGATAAATTGCATTAGGCCAAGCAGCTGCACAAAACCACTCTAAAGTGTTAAAGAACCAAGATGTCATTTTGAAAAATAATGTGCTACTGACCCAAACCATGGTATTTTTAATAACCTTATATGTGAAAATTGGATAGTGAACACAGAAGACCATAGAAGAATTGATGCATTTGAGTTATGGTGTTGGAAGAGAATATTGAAAGTACCATGAACTGCCAAAAGAACAAAGAAATCTGTATTGGAAGAAGTACAGCCAGAATGCTCCTCAGAAGTACAGCCAAAATGGCCAGACTTTGTCTCTCATACTTCAGATGTATTATCAGGAGGGACCAGACCCTGGAGAAGTACATCATGCTTGGTAAAGTGGAGGGTCAGCAAAGAAGAGGAAGACCCCAGTGAGATGAATTGGCACAGTGGCAGCAGCAATGGGCTCAAGTGTAACAACAATTGTGAGGTTGTCCAGGACAGGGCACCTAACAACAACAACAAAGACAGATAAAGGAGCCCTGGTACCTCAATGGTTAAAAGGTTGGCTGCTAACTAAAAGGTCAGAAGTGAAAAAAGTCCTGGTTTTCCTGACAGCCTGGGATAGGCAGTTCTCCTCTGTTCTGTGGGGTTGCTATGAGTTGGAAGCCACTTGACAGCCACAACAAGACAGATGGGGTAGCCCCTGAAATGTTGTTGTTGTTGTTAAGTGCTGTGGAGTCGGTTCCGACTCATAGCGACCCTGTACAGGGTTTCCGAGGCTGTAAATCTTTATGGGAGCAGAACGCCTCATCTTTCTCCCGCGGAACTGCTGGTAGTTTCGAACTGCTGACCTTGCGGTTCATAGCCCGATACGTAACCACTACGCTACCAGAGCTCCTCCAGCCCCTGAAATGTTAGGGAACTACAAAAGAAGCTTTTCTCCCTCCCTATTCCTCCACCACCTCTACTGTGCATAACAAGGTATTTCTGGATGTTGGCAGGAAGCCCATTGGCAGAGCTATGGCATGGACCCTGGAATTTTACTTCTTGCCAGGCTTCCTAAATTGCAGTCTATTTTTGTCCATCAGCTCTGCCCTAGGGAAGGGGCCAGATTACAGTTAACATTTTACACTCAGGTCTGACCTGCCTTCTATTTGGTCTGCTCTCTTCTCATGGAGAAGGGGCCCAAGGAAAGTGGCTGCATTGTGTGTCCTGCTCTGAGCAGGCTCAAGACCTTGGTACTACAGTGATTAAAGCATTCAGTTGTAACTGAAAAGTCATCATTCCATCCTACCAGCAGCTCCAAGGGAGAAAGATGAGGCCGTCTATCTCTGTGAAGATTGACAGCCTTGGAAACTTTATGGGCCAGTTCTACTGTTCTATAGGGTGACTATGATTTGGAACAGACGAAACGGCCATGGATTTGTTTTTGTCTTGCTTTTTTTTTTTTTTAACTTTGTTCTAATAGTAGCCCCTGGGTGGTGCAAATGGCTAAGCATTCAACTACTGATCAAAAGGTTGGTGGTTCAAACCCACCCGGGGGCACCTCAGCTTCTGAAAGATCACAGTCTTGGAAACCCTATGATGGGAAACTCTACTATGCAATACATTGGATCCTCATGAGTCTGAATCGACTGGTTTAGTTATTATGTTCAAGGCACCGAGACAGGTGCTGTAGGGGTCATGTTGTTATTGTGGTTAAGTGCCATAAAATCAGTTCCAACTCAGAGCCATCTTGCATAGGGTTTCTGAAGCTGTACATATTTATGGGAGCAGAAATCCTCATCTTTCTCCTGGGGAGTGGCTGGTAGTCTTGAACTGGCAGCCTTGTGGTTAGCAGTCCAGTGCTTATCCTACGGAGCCACCAGCACTCTAGTGGTCATAGTGGTGGTTATAGTGGTGGTAGTGCACCATGGAGTTGGTTACGATTCATGTTGTTAAGTGCCGTCCAGTCATTTCTGACTCATAGTGACCCTGTATAGGGTTTCTAAGGAGATGTTGGTGAATTTGAACCACCAATCTTGTGATTCAAACCGACTTTGCGGTCCAGTGTTTATCCTACCATGCCACACCAGGTTTATATTGCTGTTGTTAAGTGCCGTCGAGTCGGTTCTGACCCATAGCGACCCTCTATAGGGTTTCCCAGGAGCAGCTGGTGAGCTTGAACTGCCGACCTTACAGTTCAAACGGCTTTGCAGTCTGGCGCATTAACCCACAGCGCCACACCAGTACTCCAGATACCAAATGAGTGGCAAGGGCTTTTAGTGCATTAGGACTTCTGGCAAGGGAGTGATCTGGTGTGGGTGGTCTGGGAAGACTTTCTAGAACAAATGAGACTTTAGCTGGTTTCTGACAGTAAAAAAGAGGGAGGAAAACACTCATTCCGGGGAGACAAAGTGCTGTCAGCAAATGAACAGAGTCAGGAATGGAATCTCCTGGACCTACTGATGACTCCATTTCTTGGCATCTTTAGCATGAAAAGCAATGATACCACTCCCACTGGTTGCTCACCCTCCCCGCACAATCTGGGACACTGTTTTGGATCTTTTTCTAGTCCCAATCTGGGCAGTCTGGGAAGGAGCTCTCACACTCCCAGGCCGGCAATGACTATCAGCCTCCCGCTCTAAACTATACAGCCTAAGCCTTAAGAAGGTTTCAGAAGAGTTCCCTATTTGACTCTGAATTAAGTAGAAAAGGGCAGCACTGTGAAAGGCTGTGATCTTTAGGAAGCTGGTCTCCAGGGCTTTCTTTTGGGGGGGCCTCTGGGTAGGTTTGAGCCACCAACCTTCAGGTTAGTAGTTGAGTGCCTAACCATTTGTGACTTTTGATCTGTAGGTGCATCATGGGAGTCTGCAGTATCTTCCTCCGGCACTATTAGCTGAGTTGTCTGAGGACCCAATAAGCACAAACTTGTCAGATAGACCTGACAATGTATTTGTTCCTTTAAAACTCAGCGGATGGAAATCCTATGGCTCATAACAGGGTGACCTGATGGCAGCTAACAACAACAAATTGTGCATTCATATTCTACAGGGAGTAATTAGCTCTGTACTTCCTGGAGATCTACAAACACCAATGACTCGGGCAAAGAATGTGATACCCCAACCCAATGGCCTTCCCTTAACTACAAGAGAAACAATGAAAGGAGAAACTCCTTAAAGTTGTTAAGTGCCATCAAGTTTGTTACGACCCATAGGGTTCATGCACTGTATAAGGTTTCTGAGGAGCGGCTAGTGAGTTTGAACTGCCAACCTTGCAGTCTGACACCTGCAGTCCAGAATATAAGCCCACAGCACCACACCAGGATTCCTTAAGGTTGTTGTTGTTGTTAAGTGCCATCGAGTCGGTTCCGACCCATAGCGACCCTGGATAGGGTTTCTGAGGAGCAGCTGGTGAGCTTGAACCACCAACCATGCTGTTCAAACGGCTTTGCAGTCTGGCGCATTAACCCATAGTGCCACACCACAATTGCTTCTTCACAGAGACTGAGTCTCTCTGACTCAGGGGGTCATGAGACGGAAGTTATGTTTCGTGAGGGGATCACAGGGTACCCAGGTTCTGATATGTTCTCCCTAGTCTCTGTGACTAGTTGCTAGACTGCAGAAGGGGAGTTAGGCTAGTACACACGTGGGAATAAAGCTGAGATATCTAATGGAATCATGCACAGAACAGTCCTGCAAACCTTGAGAAGCCCTGCTGGAGAGATAAGAGTCCAGTTCTCTTGACTATCTGTCCCACCTACAGAGGCCTTCAGCACTGCAGCATCCACTTTAAAAACAAACAAAAACCCAGTTGCCATACAGTTGAATCCATTGTGGGCTAATGGTGGTTCAAATTCACCAGCTGTTCCTTGGAAACCCTATACAGGGTTGCTATGAGTCAGAAATGACTCGACAGCACTTAACAACAACAACAACAATGGCAACCTATGTATGTTCCTGTATAGCTAACTGCTCCTTAAGATTTTCAGTGACTGAATTTTCAGAAAGATTGCCAGATTTGTCTTTCAAGTTGCCTCTGGATAAATTCAGTCAACCTTCTGTCTGAGTGCTTAACCATTCACATCACCCAGGGAGTACCTGCATCACTCAGGCTGTCTGAATCCACTGGAGAAAGTACCAAATGTCCCCTGCATTCCTGGATTTCTTCTAGCTCCTGGACTTCCATCCATTTGTCTGGTGGTTTCAGCCACTACTACGTGTGGCTCTGAACTCTCCAGGAGTAATGAGTGGCACCCTCACTCCCTCATTACTGCTGCTCCTTTCTGCTCCAGTACCTCCAGCATGGGGGAATTTGAGTGCCTTTATCTTCACAGCTGAGAAATGATTTATGGCCTTCACATCCAGAACTGTCACTTCTGACAGACCCAGCCAGGGTGAACCTCTCCTAGGTCCCCCACCAGGACATGCCACCCCAGAAATCCATTCAAACCTTTTCTCCATGAAAAGCTGTCCTGATACGTGTCCCAATCCCTCTCCAAACCAAGCTCCAGGCATCTTGGAAGAATTTTAGTATTTATTGTTGAAAAAGATTTTTTGTGTTTGTATTTCTTTGGAAATGAAGAATTAGACTGAAAATTGAGAAGAATTTTGCTAAATATATATGTATAAATACGGCATGAACTGGTTTCCCCTTCAGTGAGACTCATAAACACATGAGAATTATTTTTGAAACCCACAGACTGTAATACTAAATATAACTGGGTGGGTGGGTAGACTGGGCCGGGGGATGGAGTGGAAGGTGAGGAGACGGAATACAGACAGGAAGAGGAGGACTGATGCAGAAACTCCAGCACAGCTTCACAGGACTCCGAGGAATGCGTCGTTTGCATGAATTCAGGCTCTATTTTAAAGATGAGGCTGTCGATTCACACTTTATTAGCCTTTTGGAAGGCAAGTTAAGAAACTACTCAAGCTTCTTACTTATGGATTACTCAGGCTTTGAAATCTAATTAATCTAGTAAATAACTTTGTTATTAACAGGTGACCCAGGTGGAAGACTATTGGGCACAAAACCATTCCCAAAGAGTCAATGTCATGTGCATCAGAATAGAACTGTATTCCAAGAGGGTTTTTTTTTGTTTTTGTTTTTGTTTTTTAAGTTTTTATTGTGAATTGACTGAAAGCTTACAGGGCAAGTCATCAGTTTAACAATCAACAAATCATACACTTGGTTTCATTACAATGATTATAATCCCCTCCATGTGCCATCAGTTAACAGTATTTCTCGCTGTTCATTTTAGCTCTTTTTTTAAAAACACTCAGGCATAAATAATAATTTAAACCACCAAAGGCACCTTCTGGAAGCCTGCCCCCTGGCTGCCAGCTCTCAGTCCCTCTCTTCCCATGAATCTAGAGTCCTCAGCTGCTCCCTCTCTCCATGTCCACACCTCTGCCTCCATGTCTGGTGTCCCTGCTTCTCTGGATAAGGTCCCACATTCCACTTGTGCTCTTCTCCCTTGATGGCTATCCTTTGTTTCTGGACTGTAAGATTAACCACTCCCCCATTTTTGTTAAAAAACTTCTACGTTTACAAATGTGACGGTCGTAATTAGTCATGATAACAATTACTCACTATTGAATCATAAGAATTTTATCCCCATCCTTTTTTTTAAAAAAAAATTTTAAATGATTTACTGGGATTTATGTGATAGTTTACATGGGAGAACATTAGTTTTACATTCATCCTATCGTATATTGTTTCATTGCCATGGTTACAATCCCCTCCATACATCATCAAACAACCAAAGGGTATACCCTACAAGCCTGCCCCTCTCCAGTCATCAGCACACAGCCCCTCTCCTTCTCTGGGTCTAAAGTCCCCAGCTGCTCTATCTCTCCGTGTCATTATTTCTGCCTCCATCTCAGGCATCACTGCTTCTCTGGGTAGGATCCCGCTCTCTGCTCTTCTCCCTTGATGATCCCAGGGACCGCCGCTCTTACACTGCAAAGTTAATCACTTCCCTCCTTGCTACAAAACATCTACCTTTACATTTCCAACCCTCACAATCAGTCCTGATAACAATTATTCACTACTGTATCACAAGAGATCTGTCCTCATTTCCTTTCATTAGCCCCGCCTAGACAGATTGGATACTATTCAGTAGAGATTCTACCTTCCTCCGTGCCCTCTGGATCTAGGTTCCCTTTTGAAAGCTTGTAAGCCAGTCACTTCTTGTCTTTGTAGCACCCCCATTTTGGGTAGCCAATGTACAAGTTGCCCGTTCCTATCTACTTTATGTATGGAGGAGGTGGGAATGATCCTTGCTATAAAGATTTATTCCCTCTTTTGAGCTACTACATCCATAGGCGTAGGTCAAGTTCATCAAATTGTATCAGATTACTCTTTTTTCCCCTCTTCTTTCTTCTTCTAGTTGAGCTCTGATCATCCAGTCATTGAAGCCAGGTCAAGTGGGTATTCTCTGCAAGTGTGGGTGTTCTTATGCAT
>NW_006408721.1:2550941-2560822 GCF_000296735.1 Chrysochloris asiatica | reverse complement strand
TTGGTTCTTTTGGCAGTCCATGGCACTTTCAGTATTCTCCTCCAACACCACAACTCAAAGGCATCAATTCTTCTACGATCTTCCTTATTCACTGTCCAGGTTTCGTTTAGTGCTTAGCTTATCCTGAGTCTCTTTCCTTTCCATATAAAGTTTGTGATTGTTTTTTTCATCTCTTTGAAGAATGTTGTTGGAATCTGGATTGAGATTGCATTATATGTGTAAATTACTTTGGGCAGTATTGACATTTGCACAATGTTAAGTCTTCCTATCCAGGAGCATGGTACATTCTTCCATTTTTGTAAGTCTCTTTTAGTAGTGTTATGTAGTTTTCTTTGTATAAGTCCTTGTTTCTCTGCTTACATTTATTCCTAGATATTTCATCCTTTGGGTGGTTATTGTAAATGGTATTGCTTTCCTAATGTCCTTTTCAATGTTGTTGTTTTTGGTATAGAGGAATCCAACTGATTTTTGTATGTTGATCTTGTATCCTATCACATTGCTGAATTTGCCAATAAGGTCTAGTAGCTTTTTTATTGAGTCTTTGGGGTTTTATACGTATAGGATCATATCGTCTTCAAATAGAGAGAGTTTCCAAGGCCTGTCCTCCTTCCAGAATAGAGTCCAGGTCTACCTCTAGGTCATTTGTCTCAGACACTTTATCTTGTTTCTGGACATGTGCTGATATGGCCATCTGCTTTTGCTTCTTGGACATGTTTAGTGTTTATCTGTGGCCTTAAAACTTAATTGAGTATGTATTTTGGTATTTTTTATGCTGATTGCTTCCAGGAAGATGTGATCAGGATGTGGGCTTCCCTTTTCACTCTTCTTATTGCTTAACACAGAGTTACTTTCACAGGTGTTGTCTGCCTCCCTGATGTATGGCAGTTGGTATTGGTTCTTGCCTGGGTTTTGGTGTTTTATAGAGTGTGATTGTAGCTTGGCTATATGGCAGCACTTGCTGGCTCTTCTTGTGTAACATAGGGAGAGAAAGAGTCCCCCAAAGGTAGAAGGGGGAGCATAAAACAGCAAAACAGTACCAGCAAAAAAACTAAAAAAAAAAACAACAACAAAAACTAGACTGAATACTGCAGTCTATAACCACAGAAAAGGGAGAGGAAGTAGAGAAAAAAAAAAAAAATCTGTAGCCTAATATGAATATGGAGCTCTGGTAGTGTAGTGGTTACAAATCGGACTGTGAACCTTAAGGTCAGCAGTTCGAAACTACCAGCTGCTCCACAGGAGAAAGATGAGGCTTTCTACTCCCGTAAAGATTTATACCCTCGGAAACCCTGTACAGGGTCGCTATGGGTTGGAACCGACTCGACGGCACTTAACAACAACAACAACAATATGAATATTTCTTTAATGTGTCTCTTCAACTTCTTGCTTCCAAAGCTGCCTGAGAGATTTCAAGATGCCAGTGTTGGTTGTTATGCTATACCTCAGGCTTTAATTTAATTTTTGGCGTGTTTTGTTTTTAAACTGTCTTTCCCTCGCTACAGCCCTGTCCTGCCCTTTCCCGTATTAACAACAACAACAACAAAAAAACGTTCAGGGCCTGCTCTTTGGCTGAGTATCTGTGCGCATGCGTTGCAGAAGAACCCACCAGTGTGGATGGCGGGGGGGGGTCCACTTGCTCAGGTTTCTAGTCACCAGAATGGAGGTGCGCAAACAGTGGGGGCACCAATGACCAGATACCAAAAAAAAAAAAGAAAAGAAAAGAAAAGAAAATCAGAACAAAGCAAAACCGATAAAGTATATTGTCCACCTTTGCTCCAAGGTTCCCACGGGGTTTTTCCCTGGTGTGTCTACTGCCCCACCTGGCCTTGCCATTTGGTCTCGCCCAAAATGTTGCCTGCCGGCCTCCGAACCTGGCAGATTCAAAAGTACGCGATTTCTTACTTCAGCTTCAAGTTCCACTAGCTATAAGCCTTCAAACTTTTACAATATTCCTATCTTTGTGGCTCCGAGTTTTGGAGCTCTGCCCTGGATCTGCTTTGCCTGGTATTCTATGGTATGGCTGACGTCGAACTTCACTGCACCTCCACCCTAGACGCCATCAAGTCCCGCCTCTCCAAGAGGTTTTTGATTAATACTTTTTCAGAAGTAGATTTCCAGTCTTTTTTTCCAAGGCACCTCTGGGTAGACTTAAACATGCCAGTGTGCATGGTAACTATTTACATCACCCAGAGACTCCATGCTGGGGACAGAAGGTTCCTTACTATGAGAACGTGATCACGCTGATGTTGCCGTACTGGAACTTAATAAAGGTAAAACGTGGCTTTTCTCCTAAGAAATGGCATTGGGAAAACACTGTTTCCAACTTATTTTGTGTTCATCTTTCCACTTTGATTCCCCAAGAGTAGAAATATCTTCCTGGAACAAAAGTTCCTTGTTAGGTAAGTTCCCAGCTTACTTTGTGTTTATCTTCCCTTTCTTGTTCCCCAAGAGTCAGCAGAAATGCCTTCCTGAAACAACAGTTCATTGCTAGGTAACCAATTGTCTTGGTTTACACAGGTCTTTCCCAGGTTTAGCATAGAAATCTCTGTGTCTCAAGAAACATTTCTACTCTGGGCAAACTGAGGTGGCTACTCATTATACCCTTCCCTCAACCAGACTGCCCTCAAAGCCCTACACCACTGAATCATGTTCTACACATGCCCTGGAAAGAAGAAAGCAGGTCATAGAAAATGACCTTTTCAGGGACCAAAAGGATGCAATTTTAATGTCATTCCATTGTTATTTGAAATTTCCACCTTTTGGAAGCAGATCCTCAGGTGCAACTAGGTAGGTGTGATCTGTCAACCTTTCACCCTATAACAGAGCACTTAACAATTCTTGCCACCCAGCCACCTACAATAATCTGTACACACACATGAACAAGACTTTTGAAGTTCTTTGGATTAAGATATCTGTCTCAACTAGTGAAAACGAGGAAGATCCTCAGTGAGATGGATTGCCATAGTGCCTATACAACGAGTTCAAACATGGCCACCACTGTGAGGATGGTGCAGAACTGGGCAGTATTTCACCATGTTGTGCGTAAGGTCATTATGAGTTGGAATTACCTGACAGCACCTAATAACAATAATAATAATAATAATAATAATAGAGCATAAATGTATAACTTACAAGCTGTGCAACACTGAGATAGTTACTTAACTGCTCTGACTGCTGATGCATTTCTAAGATGGGGATAATAACATTCTCCAGCTCTAAGGTTGTCAGGTGACAGAGGCAAAAAGCTGAGTTAGCACCTGGCACTCAGGCTCTGTTGGCCATACTATTATTTCTCAGAGAAATGTGACAACTCCATTAAGGAAGTGTAATGGTTACGGTTTTGTGTCATCTCGACTAGGCCAGGATTTCCAGAGGTTTGGCTGTTGGAATGTGCTGATTCCCATGGTAATGTAACCTAATACAGGCATAGTTAGCTCTATGGTGAGTGGTTGTGAGTAGCCGATCAACTGAAGGGAGGCTTCCTTGTGGGTGTGGCCTGCTCCCAATATAATGGACATTTGGGAGGAACGCTCTCATTCATGTCTGCTAGAGATCTGGGACTGGTATGGGGTTCTAGAGAAGCAAATTCATAAAGATGAGTTTTCTAAATTGGTTCTCAATTCTGATTAATTTAAAAGGTGCTGATATAGGGTGGAGGCATGTTTGACCTCCACTTCATAAGAATCGGCCTTGGGCTGATTTTGAGTTTGGGTTTCTTTGCCTCTGTGTAGTCAGAGAAAGTCAGACATGGTGCCCACTTGTTTTAAGCAGTTGGCACTGTGAACAGGGTTCACTGCAATGGCTCCAGACCTGTGAAATTATGAGATTTTTATAAGAAAAAGAATGAAGGGACATGGGTTAAAATCTTAAGAGGGGAAAATAACTTGTGGAGTTGCCTGGAACTGATGTCATGCTTGATAGAAAAGATAGCTGATCTGTGCCCAGGCCTACTGGAATCTATCTGCCAGAAGCCCAAGTTTATATGAATATGAATGGGATTAGTCCAAGGGAGAAGAAAAGATTGAACGTGAGTGTTTTAAAAGGTTCATGTGTTTGACTGCCTTATGGATATTGGTTTCTCCTGCCTATTAATGTAAAATAGACATACATGTATGATAGGAATATTAAGTATGATGATTACAGAGAGCTTCTAAGCCTGCCTTCAGCCTATACTTGACTGGATGTGCTAAAAGGGGAGTTAGGATTTGCCTGGAAAGAATAGGCTTCTTGGCTTAAATCTTTGTAGTCTATGGGGCTTTAGATGGAACACTGAGACCCACTCAGAGCCTTCAGAGTTAGGACATTTGCATTTGAAAAGTCATGCAGACCAACCCAGAACTGTTGGGAGAACAAGAGATTTGTGACTGAAAGAAAGCAGAGAAAAAATAGGACAGTTTGACATTTTGCATTTCTGAGGCATCAAGGCAAGGAAAGCTGGCTCTGCAGAGGAAACGCACTTCTAGGAATGAACGTGAAAGGGAACTGGTAAGTATATACTTGCTGGTGACCACTTGGCTATCCATGAGAGTTGAATTGGAGGAAATGCAGCAATGAAGACACAGGCCAAGTTTGGATGTGTTCTATTGGCACCTGCTGACTTTGAGATAAGAGGAGAGGGAAGATTGGCTGGTCTGAGTTTAGGGAGTTGTGTGAACTCCTGAGCCATGGGCACAGATCTAATACATGGAGGTTAGCTTAGAGTGAAGGGGTCATCTGATTTGAAGTGCAGGTAGGTGTGAACTCCCAAACTTACAGCTGGTACCCATATCACCAGAACCTAACCAGATAAAGATATCTGATACTGTGAACAAGTATCAATTGCTGCAATTTGATGAACTGGATTTTTGCTTATGGATGCAGTTGCTCAAAATCTTAACCAGAATGGAAGACTCTTCAGATCAAGGAACATGTTTCTCTTTTCAGTGTTCTGGGTTGATAGGGTAAAGCAATTTAGACATTGGCTATCAAAAATTGTTATGGCATTGTGGGCTAATGAGTCAGACTGCAAGGTCGTTTGAACTACAAGGTCAATGGTTCAAGCTCACCAACTGCACTATGGGTCAGAATCAACTCGATGGCACTTAACAACAACAACTAAGGTATGAAGTGGCTGGCTAACAAGCTTTTGTGGGTGTTCTCAGTTTTAGAATGAGGGGACAAAGGAGACTCGCCACTGAATAATTTTTCCTCTTTTCCAGATGAGTCTGGTGAAAGTGAGTGGGGATGATGCTGATAGGATTTTATGATTTCAGTTGTAATTGTTAGTAGTTGTACACGTTTTAGTTATCTCATGTTAGACACAAGTATGACTTTACAATTTTCTTTATTTAGAGATTATGCATAGGTTTGATAGAGATTATTTTTAGGTTTCAAGTTGACAAGAGCTGACTGTGATGAGTAGGGTTTTGTGTAAACTTGACTAGGTCAGGATTTCCAGAGGTTTGGCAGTAGGGATACGCTTCTTCCCATGGTGATGGGACCTGATACAGGCATAGTGGTGGCTATGAGTAGCCAATCAAGCAGATGCTTCCTTGGGGGTGTGGCTTGCTTCCAATATACTAGACATGCGGGAGGGACTCTTTCTCTTTTTCGCGAGGGGCTTGGGGCTCTTCAATTGCAAGCCATTTCCTTGATAATAAACTTCTCTTTCTCTATATACATATACATGTTTCATTGGGTTTGCCTCTCTAGAAAATCCAGCCCAAGACAGGAGAAAAGTGGAGTAGGGCAAGAAAAGCTCAAGTAACTCTTAGAAAATATATATTGCCTTTGGAAATGGAGAATGGTGACAGATACTCAAACACAGTGAGTGTAATTAATGTCACTAAATTTTACACTTAGAAATAAAATGGAAAATGTTTTGTTCAATATATTTTGCCACAGTAACACTTCTTGAAAATTCATCTTGCCAGTGTGAGTATTAAGGTTAAGAAATCTTACTTTTAACCAGAACAGCCTATCCAAGACCCCATTAGTCCATTGCCATCAAGTTGATTACAACTCACAGAGGTCCTGTAGCACAGAGTAGAACTGCCCCATCAGGTTTCCACGGCTTTAACCTTTATAGCAGGGGTGGGGAACATCCTGCCTATGGGCTGTATAAGACCCAAGAAATCATTTGGTCTGGTCCTGCCAAGGCAGCCAGAGTTCCAGCTATTACATTGGTTGGTTGTTATAGGCTGTAGAGTCAGTTCTGACTCACAGAGACGCTGTATAAGATTTCCAAGGCTGTAAATCTTTACAGGAGCAGAAAGCCTCATCTTTCTCCCATGAAACTGCTGATAGTTTGAAACTGCTATCCTTGAGGTTAGCAGGCCAACTAGTAACTACTACGTTACCAGAGTCATCACATTTGGGATGAGTAAATTCAATGTTTGACCCAATATAGCAGACTAGTTTTTAACTTGATAATTTTTATATGGCCCATGAATGATGTTATAAATATTCAAATGGCCCATGGCAGAAACAAGTTTTCCTATCCCTGCTTTATAGGAATAGTCTGCCATATCTTCCTTCTATAGCAGCTGGTGAGTTCAAATCTATGACCTTTTGGCAGCAGCTGACCACTTAACCCCTATGCCACCAGGGCTCCTTTCAGTGGCCCCACAGAGATTACTGCCCCTTTTGTCCTGCCCTCCCCTAGAGAAAGGTGTCCTGATGGTGCCGTGAATTAAGCGTTGAACTGCTAAACAGTCAGTTTTTCACACCCATAAGCCTGTCCATTGGAGAGAGAGGGGCAGTCTGCTCTTGTAAAGATTTACAGCCTCGGGAACCCTATAGAGCAATTTTACCCTTCTTATTGAATTGACTCAGTGGCAGTGAGACTTTAGAGCAGCTGCTTCCCCCTTTGCTTGGAAGGCTATCTCTGGAGAGCTAGTACCTGACTTCACTCTTCTTGCAGTAAAACCATAGAAAAAGCTCTGAGCAGCCTCAGAGAAGCCAAAATTGGAGTGGAGGGTGTGCTACAATTGGGCATATTGCAACCCACTTTGATGTCTTCATTCACCATGCTACAAAGGTGTGTGTATATGAGGGATGGAGGAGAGGGGGCTAGTAGTCAATGCCAGGCTGGCCCACTGCTCTGCCATTATTGATTGAGCTCAGCTAACAGTGAGGCAGAAGTTTCAGTTGCGATGGATGGATGAGGTGCTATAAAGGGTTTCATTCGTCTTATGAAATTTTCAGAGCTCACAGTTTTTCAACTTCTCCCTGAACTGATCTGGAGGATGGCTACAGGGGTCATGAGACATGTCTGCACAAAACAGACTTAGGATGGCCTTTAGGAGTTGGATGTGAAATATGATATCATTCTTGGGTATCAGTGATGGAGACATTTTTAAGTGATATTAATTAATGTTGGTAAGTACTCAATTAAGTACTGGTGGTGGGAGTCTAAATTGATAAAGCCCATTAGGAAAGCAATATGGCAGGCAGCACCTATCAAAATGACAAATGTGCATAGTCTTTGGCCTGGTAAATCTGCTTCCAGGAATCTGTTCTGCAGGCAAACCTGGCGCGCAGGCACAGAGATGTTGTCACAAGGATCTTTCACATCAGCATCATTTATAGTGGTAAAAAGTCAGAAATAAATAAGAAAGCTGGTAAACAAATAAGGATACACAACCTAAAGCAATATTATGCAGCCATTATAAAGAATTATAAAGAACGGAGTTCTGGTGTGGCACTGTGGGTTAATGTGCTGGACTACAAGGTTGATTTGAACTGCAAGGTCCCCAGCCGCTCCTTGGAGACCCTATACGGGGTCACTATGAGTTGGAACCGACTTGACAGCAGTTAACAACAGCAACAACATTATAAAGAATATGGCCTGATAGATGAACCTTAAAAACATTATGCTGGGTAAAGTAAGTCAGTTATAAAAGGATAAATACTGTATCATCTCACTCATATGAAATAAGTCAATGCACTAAACTAAAAAATATTAGTGATCACTAGAGGTAGGGAGAAGGAGAAAGGAGAGTTTTTGTTCTGGGCAGTGAGTTAAGAGTGGTGGAGTAATTTGAAAAAGGATATCAGGAATAGTTGCATAACTTGAAGAATGTAATCAATGCCACTGAATTATACACGTAGAAATTGTTGAATTAGCATGTGATTTGTTGTTTATATTTTTGACGTAATAAAAAAAAATGATAATGAGTGAGTGCAGCAATGTTCATATCAGCATTATTTACAACAGTCAAAAGGTGGAAACAACCCAAGTGTCCATCAACAAATGAATATATACACAAAATGTGACATACACACGTAATGGAATTTAACCAGCCATGGGAGAAAGATGAGGCTTTCTGCTCCCGTAAAGATTTACAGCCTCAGAAACCCTGTACAGGGTCGCTATGAGTCGGAACTGACACCACGGCACATAACAACAACAACAAATAGAGGAATGAAGTTCTGATACATAGATGAAACTTGAAAACCTAACTCTAAGTGAAATAGGTCAGGCACAAAAGGGAAAATATTATATGACCCTACTTAAATGCTACCACTTGTCTGTCAGTGTTTCATACTGGGATTGTTCTATTGTGGCTAGGATACTAGAAGCGATGTCACCAGTACTTCAAACACCAACAGGGTCATCAATACTGGACAGGTTGCAGCAGTGCTTCCAAACTAAGACACATTAGGAAGAAAGGCTTAGTACCTACACTGAGCCGATGAAAATACTGTGGATCACAATGGACTATTGTCTGATAGAGTGCTGGAAGATGACACCTCCTCCCCTAGTTTGGAAGGCCCTCAAAATGCACAATGGCTGTAACAGTGGACTTGAGTACAATGTCCATGACACTGGTACAGGGCTGGACAAGGTTTCATTCTGTTGTACATGGGTCACCATCAGTTGAAGCCAACTCAATAATAACTACTAATAGCCACTTATATGAAATATCTTGTTGTTGTTAGGTGCTGTTGAGTTGATTTCAACTCCTGGTGAACATCATGGGTTACAGCGGAGAAGTGCTAACTTTGTGCTAACACAGGGTTTTCTGGGCTGTAATCTTTATGGAAGCAGCGTTCCCTAGGTGTTTTTCATGCAGACTTGCTGGGTGGGTTCAAACTGCCAAGTTTGGGTTAGCAGCTGAGTAATTAACTGTTTGAGCCACCAGGGCTCCTAATGAAATATCTAGAATAGTCCAATGCATAGAGATAAAAAAAAGCAACAGTGGCAACCAGACACTGGAGGGTGAAAGGAATGGATGTTAACGCTTCATGAGTACCAGGTTTCTCTTAGGGGTGATGAAAGATTTTAGAAGTAGGTAGTGGTGATGTTGTACAAAATGGTGACTGTAATTAATATCACTGAATTGTACAATTTTAAATGGCATGTTTTAGGTTATATATGTTTTATCACAAAAACAAGGGAGCATGGTGGCTCCATATGATAAGTACTAGAACTGAGAACCCCAAGGTCCACAATTTGAGCCACCAGCCACTCCATAGGAGAAAGATGAGACTTTCTGCTCCCTTAAATATGTAAAGCTTCAGAAACCCTATACAGAGTTGCTATGAGTTGGAACTAACTCCATTGCACTTAGCAACAACAACAACATAATAAAATAAAAATAAATAGAATGAGTTAGTCTTATACTGAGTTAGTCCTGGTGTGGTGCTACAGGATAAACACTGGACCACAAGGTTGGTTTGAACCACAAGGCCAGCAGTTCAAACTCACCAGTTACTCCTAGGAAACCCTATATATCAGGGGTTTCCTGCCAAAATTTATAACATCATTTACAGGCCATACAAAATTATCAACTTAAAAAATTGTTGTTGTTGTTGTCAGGTGCCATCGAGTCGGAACCGACTCATAGCGACCCCATGCACAGCAGAACGAAACAATGTCCGATCCTGGGCCAACCTCA
>NW_006408721.1:2550242-2550841 GCF_000296735.1 Chrysochloris asiatica | reverse complement strand
GCCAAGCATCTTAACATTATTTCCCTGAGCTCTAGTAGTGTAGTGGTTATGAATTGGGCTGTGAACCTCAGGGTCAGCAGTTCGAAACTACCAGCAGTTCCACGGGAGAAAGATGAGGCTTTCTGCTCCCGTAAAGATTTACAGCCTCAGAAACCCTGTACAGGGTCGCTATGAATAGGACCCGACTCCACGGCACGTAACAACAACAACAACAATACTGCCCATTCCAACCATGTGTCAATTCCTGTATCGCAGAGCCCTGTTGTTCCAAGGTTGTGTATACAACATTATTTACCTCTGTCCCAATTAGCCCAAGCAAACCTGCCTAATTGTTCTCCCAACAACTTTGTTCTTCCATTCGCCTCTCCCTTCTTGTATATTCCCCCCTCCCCAGCACCCAAACTATCCTATTCCCTGCCCTGTGTTCCACCTTCCCATCCCTCCTCTCACCCCAACCCCCTCATCCCAGCAACCAGTAAAGAATTCCACACCCCTCCGTTAGTATGGGTTCTTTTTCTTAATCTTTTACAGTAGTGGTCCTAAGCAGTATTTCTCCCTTTGTGACTGACTAATTTCACTCAATATAATGTCCTTAAGGT